>NC_087217.1:72763134-72773134 GCF_015104395.2 Macrobrachium nipponense | reverse complement strand
CGCCAATCATGAATGTGTCGTCAATTTATCAAACAAGAATCTGGATAGTAATGTAACCAGTGCTTTAGGCTATGGGTTAAATTTTGATTTATCAACTGGAAGTATAAATAGTGTAGAAATTACTAAAGGATTGTGCAACCTGGAAAAATATAGTGATTTATCTAATGAAGAGGTGAACATAATTAAGGGAGTGATTTATGGAAGTATGATAAAGTCAGACACCACTAACGTACCCAAAAGATTCATGAATGCCATCAATGAACTGAAAAAAGATAAAAATATGTACATGACAAAAGCAGATAAATCAGGTACCCTAGTAATTTTAAACAAAAATGAATATATAGAAAAAATGGAGTCTTTTGGGTGATCATAGTACTTATAAAGAATTAAATAAGAACCTGATAGACAGTGTGAATAGCGGTTTCAATAAAAAAGTGAAAAATCTGCTAAAAGGTAACGAAAGCCTTATAAAGAAGTTGTGTGTGACCTCTCCATCGCTACCGTATATGTATGGTACGATAAAAACCCATAAAACAAACTTTCCTGCCAGACCAATTATCAGCTCAGTGGGTTCTGCATCTTATAAACTAGCGAAATATTTAGTGGATATCCTTAACCTATTGGTAGGTAACATCTCTAATGCCAATAGTAAGAATAATGTGGACTTGATAAATAAACTAAATAGTATACAATTTAATAGTGAATCGAAACTTGTGAGCTTTGATGTAGTATCACTATTCACAAAGGTGCCTATTGACGATCTATTGGAGTTTCTATCGTAGTTATTAGAAAACAAACAGCTGGATATTCCATTTTCAAAAAACACCTTAATTGAACTGATCAAATTATGTGTAAAAGACTGTAAATTTGAATTCAATGGAAAATTTTACTCTCAAAATTTTGGTATGGCAATGGGAAACCCTCTGTCTCCAGTGCTAAGTAATTTATACATGGAATTTTTTTAAAAGAAAATTTTAAACAATATAATTCCACGCAATGTACCTTGGTTTAGATATGATGACGACATAATTTGTGTATGGCCAGAGAACGAAGACGTAAATAACTTTTTTGCCAGGTTAAATAAATTAGTACCATCAATTAAATTTACTATGGAAATGGAAAAAGATAGTTGCCTACCCTTTTTGGATGTCCTCATACGGAGAAATAGTAGTGGGTTTAAATATAGTGTTTACAGAAAACCTACTAATATTTCTTCCTATGTACATTTCTATTCTGGACAAAACAATAAGGTAAAAAGATCAGTGTTTGCATCTATGTTTCTAAGAGCACTACGGATATGTAGCCCAGAATATATAGATAAGGAGATAGATAAGATTCGGAATACAGGCAAGAAATTGAAATATCCAGATATTGTACTAAACAATGTATTAGAAGTGGCAAAAAAGACCGTGTATCAAAATAAAAAAGAACCTTAAAACAACAAAATTTGCTTGTACTACCTTATAATAATATGAAAGATATCCCACATCTCCTGAAGAATTTTGGTGTTAATGTAGTTTTTAAAAACAATAAAACAATGAAACAGGTACTTATTAAGAACTCCCCCGACAATGTTAAAGGATGTGTATATAAAATTCCGTGTAAGTCTTGTGACAAATTTTATATTGGTCAAACGGGAAAGCACTAGAAAAAAGAATAGAACAACTTGCTGGATCCTGTCATCTGGGTAGTCGTTCTTTGTAAGTAGCTGTTGAACTGTTGATTTTCTCGTGTATTGCGTTTTATATATGAATTTACTACAGATCGTTCATATGCATCAGGGCATTCTGCATTTAAACATCTCCTAGCATCTGCTGTTTTAGTGTATACGGTGGTGTTGTATTTGTTGTTTTTTTGTGTCATAAGTACACCCAAGAAAGGAAGAATTTTCTTATCACTGTTTTCTACAGTAAAATTTAATTATGAATTTATTCACCAGTTCATCTGTCATTGTCGCCCTTTGTTGTGATGGAAATATCATCAATATATCTCCCGTAGATTCTAGATTTTGGGTGTTTTTCAAAGGTGACTTCTGTGTGTGCATCTTGTGTTTGCCAAAAGTAACCCAATGGGGGGAACCATTGCTAAGCCGTCATTTTCCGATATATTTCGTCCCTATGGGTGACGAGCTTCCTTTGTACATGCTTCTAGCATTTCTTTTAGACTCCTTTAGGGTATCGGTAATGGTGGTTTCTGCTAACAGTATATCTTGTCCATTATGATTTGTATTGTTTCATTCATTGGTACGTTAGTAAATAAACTTTCGACGTCCACGGATGATACGTTGTCTTGCTGCAGATCGATGAATTCCATCGATGATTTTAGAGAGAGCGTTGAAGGATGTACCTCGTTACAATTTCGTTCAATTTCTATGTCACCGTGGGGGATGTCACTTTGGAAATAATGGGCCGTAGTGGGTTTCCCTGTTTATGGATCTTAACTGTGCCGCCGTAACAGTATCCGGGTGCCAAGTCTCCGATGATTTTCGGAAAGTTTAGTGTCTTATGTTCTTTGTTCGCTTTTTCTGTTAGTCTCATAATATTTTTTTATTGTCATTTGATGGGTAATTTTGAGTGGCTGAAACGTACTCTCATCACTTAGTATTTTATCCACTTTGGTGTTGTATTCATCTCTGTCCAATAATACGCAACAGTGTTAATGAAGTGAAACTGTATTCATGAATACATAATTTCAAGGTTTTAAAGTGACATTCAAAATATTTTTGAATGAAAGGGTAAAAAGGGAGAGAATGGGGTTAAATATAAATAGGTAGATCATAAAACTAAAGAAAGAAGATAATGACAATATGTGTCTGTCAGAAATGGTCGCATCTATTTCTATTTCTAGAACATTATTTTTTCATTCCTCTTTGTATGGAATGAGTGTGGAACGATAACGATAAACGATTGTTGTATAATTCTCGACTGTACATGGAGAAAATTGTATTCATGAATAACATTACTATAGTTAGAGAGAGGTTAATATACCCTGACACCAAGATGTTTTTATATCATAGAGATATATTTCTATGAATTACTCGGTATTTAATAGTTTTAAGTTACGTGACATTTTCCAGGTAAACACAATCGTGGTCGTTAAGGGCTATTCTAATTTGAGAATACATGGTTTCATATTATACAATCTCCGCTCAGTTGCTTAGGATCGCAGCATACTGTGCGATCTACATACAACTAAGCCGGTTGCAAGACGTTTTCTTGCCGAACTTCTGACCCAAAAAGTAGTGAATCTGCAAATTAATGAGTCACCTTTGCGTCTGATGACTGCTTCATTTACACTGGTTTTTTTGTATCTAAGTGCAGTCTATGCATAAATAACCTATCATGAACATTGTATTTTCAATCTTCCATTTTTCTGGTTGTATTTATTTGTACCTGTTAATCGCATAAAACATCAATCAAACCTCTTGCACCGTTTGCTCCCGTTTTCTTATGCTCTATTTTGCTTTAATTATACCTGTAATGCCTGATATTCGGTCTCTGATATCCTCTGATGAAACGAGCCTGTTAATCCTCTCATGAAGGGTGGAACTAATTAAGCATGCCCCTACTGAGTGGTAGAGGGTGTTATGTCCTGGTCTGGAACAAGAGTCGATATTCAGATGTAAGAAGCTATTACCATTGACTGTAAAACATTTGTGAAGATAAAATGATTTGACCAAAGATGTTTATCGGTTTGTTTAAAATACAATGCTCTTCCGTTTCAGGATGCGAGTGCAGACAGATCCATGGTCAACTATTAACTGTTTTTTATCACAGAATTCTGACAAGACATTGGTTTTCGTGAGCGGAGAAGTAGTGTAGGGCATTAGAACAAGAAGGGCGTAATTTTATGATAAGCTGTGTTTTCTCACACCTGAAAAATACCTAATCATTTTTTATCCAACATACATGTGCCTCGAAAGCTTGACATGTCTTGCAAATAAAATACTGCAGTTCCTGAATATAAATAAAAATCACTGCTTAAGCCGCCAGTCATCGACTTGTGTTTTCCGGAAAGACCCGACGTTCTGCGGGTCGTCGTGGTTTGTTGTTTGGAGTGGTGAGCATCCGGAAGGCCTTACACCATAACTTTCGTGATTTGGCCATTACCGTTGAGATAGAAGTGATGTTTGTTTATAACTAGCTATACTACACTGCACCATTTACCTCTGTTTTCCTCTTGATCGTACCCTTTCATATTATCCAGCTATTACATTTTCCGTCTCACTCTTCTTCTTCCTTATGATACTTTTTAATTATTCATTCTTCTCGCTAACTATTGGTCTCACTTCTCTATAAAAGATCTCACAACACTGAAATACTGATCTTTCTTTCCCTTAAAAAAATAAAAAAAAATATTTGCCATTTCTTCGTATGTACTACTACTACTACTACTACTACTACTACTACTACTACTACTACTAACTACTAATAATAATAATAATAATAATAATAATAATTTCTACAGCTCCATGATTTTCACTTTCCTTAATTAGCGTATTGTGTATACAGCTGACTATTCCAAATTTTCCTTTGATATATGGATCATTCTCCTTTCTCGCTCTTTCTCACTCTTCAACAGTCGTATGATGAAAAAGTAATTTAATAAATAAAAGCCCCTATATATTCTATTCTCAGATTTATTAAACTGTACGTAATATTAGTGTTACTTTCCTATTATGAAAGAAATTTCAGAGAGAAGCCTCGGAGGTCAAATTCCCACAAATAATTTCAGTGAGGTTTTGGTAATGACATATAGAAATATAATCTTAAAGAAAATTCATAATGCTTCAAGTTTAAATAAACATTGGTCATTAGTCCCGACAAACACTGACAAATTTCATTTTGATCAAACTTCATTTAACATGGTTCTTTTTTTTCATGCTGGGATCGGCCTTGGTATAATGTTTGATTTGAACAATAAAATTGAGATCTCGTTAGACTTACAATTTAATACAATGTGACAGAGATATATGTCAGACGCCATCTATAGATAGATAATCATGACAGGGGAGGTAACTGAAAGTCAATACTAGGGAGTATAGAAAATGGGAATTTATGCAGTTCATTTTTAACTTTTTTCGTTTAGATTTACTTGTTTACACATTCACTTCAGTACTTATTAAATCTATAAATATTTGGTTTTATATACGTAATCTTTTAACAATGCTTTCGAAGCGAAAACAATTTTTATTTCTATCACAACACAAGATGTAATCAGAAAGCGGTTACTTAGGGGATAAAACCTATTACGTGCTAGTTACAAGCCTAATTTTTTTCATATTATTTGTTTTACATAACTATCTTTTCCATTACTATTTATTGCTCTCTCTCTCTCTCTCTCTCTCACACTCTCTCTCTCTCTCTCTCTCAGTTCATATTCCTACTTCAGACTGAAAAGGACAAACGCAGTAAGAAAAAAGAAATAAAAAAACTTGAAAGAATGCAAGACTGAATTAATTTTAGTGTCTGATAAAAATAACTCGGACATGCCTTTTCCCTTTGACATTCAAGAATAGGAATTTCAATTTTCGTTTTTATGTCCTTCGGTGGAAAGGGTGTGATCGCTCCCTCCAGCGAAATCTCCAAATCCCGAGAACCTTCGGAACATAGGAAAAACGCTTTTCCGAATGCTGTACCCTAGAGCTGAGGGGTTTGTATTATTCGGGATGACATGGTAGAAGAGCCCTAGTGTACTTTTTACGCAAACGTACAGAGAGAAAGTGAGAGAGAAAAAATTCTATTGTAGGGGAAAAATCAATTAGAACGTTGCAATCGTTTGAGTTACTGTGAAAAATAAAAAGTGAAATTTTTGACAACTTTTTTTTATATATATATAATTGAAAGGTGTATCATCGTTGTGCAATAGATAGGCCGAGTTACGCAGGGAATGTGAAGGTGTTATTTATTCATCTATTTATTTACCCTCCCCTGGTCTTACGTTCTTATTTATCTGGTGTAGGACATGTTCATGATAAAGTTAGGCTGTAGTATTACGTGTATATTCACTAAATATTAATATTACTTGAACAATAGACACAGATTTCTTGATGTGGCGTTTCAAAACGAATGGCAAATAAATATTAACGATGCAAATCATTTGCTCGATCATGAAGCTTGCATCGCGAGTCTTTCCTTCTTCTTCTTCTTCTTCTTCTTATTTTTTTTATTATTATTATTATTATTATTTTTTTTTTTTTTTTTTTTTTTTTTTTTTTTTGCTCTATCACAGTCATCCAATTCGACTGGGTGGTATTTATAGTGTGGGATTCCGGGTTGCATCCTGCCTCCTTAGGAGTCCATCACTTTTCTTACTATGTGTGCCGTTTCTAGGATCACACTCTTCTGCATGAGTCCTGGAGCTACTTCGCCTCTAGTTTTTCTAGATTCCTTTTCAGGGATCTTGGATCGTGCCTATGCTCCTATGATTATGGGTACGATTTCCACTGGCATATCCCATATCCTTCTTATTTCTATTTTCAGATCTTGATACTTATCCATTTTTTTCCCTCTCTTTCTCTTCAACTCTGGTGTCCCATGGTATTGCGACATCAATGAGTGATACTTTCTTCTTGACTTTGTCAATCAACGTCACGTCTGGTCTGTTTGCACGTATCACCCTATCCGTTCTGATACCATAGTCCCAGAGGATCTTTGCCTGATCGTTTTCTATCACTCCTTCAGGTTGGTGCTCGTACCACTTATTACTGCAAGGTAGCTGATGTTTCTTGCACAGGGTCCAGTGGAGGGCTTTTGCCACTGAATCATGCCTCTTTTTGTACTGGTTCTGTGCAAGTGCCGGGCATTCACTTGCTATGTGGTTTATGGTTTCATTTTTCGTATTGCACTTCCTACATATGGGAGAGATTTTATTTCCGTCTATCGTACTTTGGACATATCTGGTTCTTAGGGCCTGATCTTGTGCCGCTGTTATCATTCCTTCAGTTTCCTTCTTTAGCTCTCCCCTCTGTAGCCATTGCCAATTGTCATCGCTGGCTAGTTCTTTAGTCTGTCTCATGTATTGTCCGTGCATTGGTTTGTTGTGCCAGTCCTCGTTTCTTTCTGTCTTTCTCCTGTCTCTGTATATTTCTGGGTCTTCGTCTACTTTTATTAGTCCTTCTTCCCATGCACTCTTTAGCCACTCGTCTTCACTGGTTTTGAGATATTTCCCCAGTGCTCTGTTTTCGATGTTGACGCAGTCCTCTATACTTAGTAGTGTTCTCCCTCCTTCCTTTCGTGTTATGTATAGTCTGTCCGTATTTGCTCTTGGGTGTAGTGCTTTGTGTATTGTCATTTGTTTTTTCCTGGTTTCTGATCTATGCTGCGGAGTTCTGCCTTCGTCCATTCTACTATTCCTGAGCTGTATCTGATTACTGGCACTGCCCATGTGTTTATGGCTTTTATCATATTTCCGGCGTTGAGTTTTGACTTGAGTATCGCCTTGAGTCTCTGCATATATTCTTTCCTGATCGTGTCCTTCATCTCTTGGTGTTTTATATCTCCTCCTTCCATTATTCCCAGGTATTTATATCCTGTCTCATCTATGCGTTTGATGTTGCTCCCATCTGGTAGCTTTATCCCTTCAGTTCTCGTTACTTTGCCTTTTTGTATGTTGACTAAGGCGCATTTTTCTATTCCAAACTCCATCCTGATGTCCCCAGATACAATCCTTACAGTCTGGATTAGGGTATCTATTTCCTTGATGCTCTTACCATACAGCTTGATGTCGTCCATGAACATCAGATGGTTGATTTTGTTGCCTCATTTTTATTTTATTATTATTATTATTATTATTATTATTATTATTATTATTATTATTATTATTATTATTCCATCACTCTTTTATAGTGGGGATTTCGGGTTGCATTCTGCCCCCTTAAGAGTCCATCACTTGTCTCACTATGCGTGCTGTTTCTAGTAACACACTCTTCTGCAGGAGTCCTGGAGCTACCTCGTCATCTAGTTTCTCCAAGTTCATTTCCAGGGATCTTGGGATCACGCCTAGTGCTCCAAGATTATTAGTACAATATATATCCCATTTCCTTCTTATTTCTATTTTTTCTCTTTTTTTCTCATTAACTGCGGTATTCCAATGGTATGGCGATAGTAATGAGTGATTCATTTTTCTTGATTTTATCAATCAACATCACGTCTGGTCTATTGGCAGTATCACCCTATCTGTTCTGATACCATAGTCCCAGAGGATATTTACTCGATCATTTTCTATCACTCCCTCAGGATGGTGTTCGTACCACTTATTACTGCAAGGTAGCTGGTGTTTCTTACACAGGCTCCAGTGGAGGGCTTTTGCTACTGTATCATGTCTCTTTATCGTACTGGTTCTGTGCAAGTGCCGGACATACGCTTACTACGTGGTTTATGGTATCAAAAAAAAAAACAGATTATATTAGTATTATCATTACTATTAGTAGACACACTCTCAGCTATGACCTGTTAAAAAGGATGGCTGCATTGTGCGAATTAATCTTATGTTGATAGTATTGAGACATCTCAATTTTTCTGTTGTGTTCCCTCTCTTCCACGTTAATATTGGCCAACAACTGGCCATTGTTCATAGTTTGACATAGAGAAATACGGTGTGGTAAATCCGTAGACATGCAATCAGCTGCCTCCTGGATACTTTCAAATTGTTCTTTTTGCATTTTCTTTTCTCGTTCAAATTTTACCAGCAGACAGATTGTACATACTGCAAGTTACTCCTTTAGTAACTTCTTTTGTCTCACAAAGTTTCGACCAGCGCATTGATCATTTCCGAAACGGGTGGGAATTCTGAAGGCGAGGGGTGCGGTTGAAGGCATATATATGGAGGACCACCGTTGGGGGTTGAGAACAGAGCTGAATTCTCATTGGTCGCTAGGGGATTATCATCCCCAAACGAAAACTTCCCCAAGGCACCAGTGGTTGCACCCTTTCCCGCGTGCGAGCGTTGGAGGATGTGGGGTAGTTATTGTTATTACATTATCGCTTCTTTCAATATACGTACACACGCTTATCAGTGACCACTGAGTTCGCCCTCTAACTATCTTTCGCCTGAATTTTCTGAGTAATCTCTGTATTTTGCATTGTGTGTATATATTACATATAATATTATATAATATATGAATATTATATATATAATATATTATATATATATAATATATAGATATATATATATGAATAATTATCACATCACCGTGATTCATATAAATCATTCGAGCTTACAAATGCTCTGTTGTCCGACTCGATAACGTCACTGTCCGTTCTGATTTCGTTCCCGTCCACTGGACGGTGGTTCGATCCCATGAGGGGACGAAATTATTATTAACTAAAAAATTCCCTTTCGGTACATATATGAAAATATATCAATTCCGAGGTAGAGAAATTAGATATTAAAGGACATCTGTAGATCGAATGATATATATATATATATATATATATATATATATATATATATATATATATATATATATATATGTATAAGTGAATCACGAAAGTTAGGAACGTGATAAATCCATAAATAAAGGTATAAGCCATGAGGGAAAATAAACAACGGGGTATCTGCGAGATCTTTCAACGTTCAAACGTCCTTTACTTAGCAGATGAACTGACTTACATGAGTTAATGACAATACAAGAAGGGTCGAATAACTGACAGATAGGGATTATAAAGAGATTAGTACCTAGAATCCGACACACCTGGAAGATGAGTAACCTTCCCAAACAAGTATAAACAATGGGTACAATTAAAAGTTTAAGACAATCATCTCAGACACAACGACAAGACAATTAAAGGATTATAGGTGACAGCTATTCAGAACTTTGGTAAATAAAAACATATTCACAATGCATATTCACAATACATATTAAACATACATTACAACGAAGATATCTCTAATGCAACTAATCTTGATTTAAGTCTGTAATTATATCTTTGAGGTCATTCTTAAACATGTTACAAATACAAGGGTCTAAATGAAACAGGCCACGACTAATATTGAAATT
>NC_087217.1:72745634-72760634 GCF_015104395.2 Macrobrachium nipponense | reverse complement strand
TCACTATTAATCTCATCGACTTCAAAAACTATGGGTTAGACGCTAACATCTGTCGTGTTCTGTTATTTTTATTTCACCCCTTCCCAACCCTTTCACACCCCCTCCCTATGGATTAGAGACTAATACCTGTCATTTCAGTATTTAATTTCACCCAACTTCCCACATCCCCCCCTTGTGCCAGTGATGTCTAACCCCTATTATTCTTCCCCTGATGCTAAGTTAAAAGTATACCGAATTTGGTTAAACTGCGCAGTGCGTGTGAAAGTATATATTTATTTCAATGACAGATGATCACCAAAGGTGATATTACAGTGGTTAGCAAAGTAGGTAAATGGGCAAATGAAATAGAAAAACCACACTAGTAGGACATGTTCAAAAGGAATTAAGAATTTTGCATATTGCAAAGCAAAATCTAATTTATAAAGTAAAGATTAAAAAGACCCACTGGGCTATATTAGAAGATATCGCACTAGGTTAGGCAACAAACGAATTAGAAATAACCAAATTTAAGTAGCTAAGGATACTGGAATTTTTTTATCTTGAAATTGCAAGATCTTAGTTTACTGATACTACAGATACTGCCTATGCCGGGTAACTGGAGAGGCAGTTGTTTTAAATCATTTAAATTGGAAAATGAATACTTGAAGGCCTAAACTACTACTATGAGATTCAGGGTCTCTGTAACACGGTTTTTTGGACTTTGCTCCTTGTCAAAGCATCGGATGTAGCTGAAAGTTGACATATGTATATTTTACAACCACACACAAATTTTGTCAGCATTATCAATAACCTAAACCCGATAGTTTTGATTTTTATAGAGTAAAAATGAACTAGCCGACGCCATGGCCAATGATTACGAGCCAAGAGTCGAAAAACATTAATTACGTAAGCAAGGTAAACAAACACCTCTTGACTAAAGTTGCCACCGCCCATCCACCAGACAGGAAATGCCATCGGCTCTGAAACCCAAAGACTTTATGAATGGCGAAACGATACATAGATGTGGGTGGGGTATCAGTGCTAGCGTAGTAATACTACTGTAGCAGTAGTGCCCGCAACAGTATAGCGTAATATACCATGAATTAAACGTTTAGACCAACTGCTGGGATCCTTGAGGATCATTTAGCACTTCTTACAACTACTCGAGAAATTAGTTTTTTATAGCCACGAAGTTAAATTTTCTAATCCAACAATGCCCATGGTAGCCTTCAGTGTTATCCTGAATTATAACGAGGCGAAAGTGGGTGGAGCCTCATGAAGTCACCATTATGACGATAATTATTGGTGAAGGTTTAAAGCCAATATACTGTACCGGCTATTTTTTTTTTTTTTTTTCAGTAATAAGGTAAGAATAGCCAATAAATAAAAATTGCTTGACATTGGTTATAGCAGTTATCAAATCAAGCTTGTCTACTATGTTTTTGGTAATTACCAACTATTACCTACATCTTGTCAATCTGATTGTGACCTCCATAAAGTAGACTGTAATTTCTTTGGGAAAACTTATTTTGGGAGTTAGACTAATAATCGAAATGTTTTTGTATTTATTAACATATTTTGTTGGTTTGTTCATTATGACAATTATCAGTGGGGAGGTTCCAGAGTTCATAAAGGTGTACTGCTTTGCTTGTATTTAAATTTGTATGTCATTGTTGCCAGAGGTTTAGCCTTCGTTACGTATAGCCAATCATCCATCGAGAAAGAGGGAAGAAATGATGTCATAAGTTACGTAACGAGTGCGTTCGAAACCTTTTCTCTGAGTAAGTTGGCCCGTCTTCAAAAAGGTCACTTTTACATTATAAGTTACCAAAGTTTATTAAACCTACGTAGTGCAGAATACACTCAAATTTATGTGTTGATATAATATGTATTCTGAATAAGCGTTATATTGTGAAATGCATAGTTAAAAAGTTATTGCGAAAAAAACCTGTGTTACTGAGGCCCTGAATATCATAGTAAGCAGGTAAACTTAGAATAACTGATCATCAGTGATTATTTTTCGAATAATATTTTCTAATTTTCTAATCATTTTATTATTCTGGAAATCTTCAGAAAATCTCTTTTATATCTTTATACACATTTAATTATATATATATATATATATATATATATATATATATATATCTATATAATATATATATATATATATGTATGTATGTATGATGTATGTATGTAGTATGTACCTTATCATTTATGCATCATTCATCTATTATCCCATAACTGAAGATTTATTATGGGGGATATAAATTGAATTTCGATTTGTTTCCCTTCTACGCAATCTCAATATTTTATCAAAAGCAGAGGTAAATTATCTCTTGTCATATTAATGTCACTGTTGCAGCCTAGATTTCTTAACCTAAGGAACACAACAGGGTAATAAATCCTCTTCATTTATCATTCCAACATCAAAAAGAGTTATTGTTCCTATGCTAGTTGGAATAAGAAGACGGTTCGCTCTCATCTAATTAAATTTTCTCCTTCATCCACTTACCTCAGCCAGGTAAGGAGGAGATATCTTTTCAACCCTGTCTGTTTGTCTTTTTGTCTGACTGTCTGTCTATCGGCCTTCCCACTAAATATATGACAAAAATTTTACCATGGCTTTTAAATAACCGTGCCCTCATATGGGATACGAATGAAGAGCGATAAGTTTTTTCCTTTTATATATCAGTATATTTTTCGGGGTTCATAATTTCTGATGCATCACTCAATCTTATTCTAAACTTAGGAGTAATTGTGAGCTCGTGAAATAATATCTTAGACACTGCAGAGCGTTTTCTACTTAATTAGTTTCCAGGTAGGATGCGCAGGGAACTTGGATGAGAACTTTATTTCAATTCCTGAGATACTTTCTCTAAAAAATGGAGCTTCTTTTCAAGAGATTGATGTATCGTAGCGTGAATCATAAGATATCCATAAAGGCCAAATACAGCCGATAATAATAACTAAAAGACAAAACATATATAGGCTTGTTCCTTAAAGAATATTTGAAGAAAAAAATGAAAATATACTCCTTTCGGTTGAGATTTCTTTGCTTAGGTGAATATCTAAAATTTCTTTTATTAAGTTTACATAAATTTAATCAAGTACCACTCGAAATATTCCATTATTATGTATGATATCTAAGCGAGGTTTGAAAGCAAAATTATTAAAGGAAATGGGTGGATACAAAAGTAGGACCGTCCGCTATGGCGGATGACATGTCAACTTGAAAAAATAAAAAATCGAGTTATTACTTGTATCTATGCAGAAACATGCCGTGTATGCTTTCCAGAAGTTTCAGCCAATTATTTTCACAAATAATGAAGATATAGCGGTTTTTAAATGATGACGTCATCGTGACTGCGTTGTCTGTATGACTTGAGTTTGACAGAATCGTTTTTGCGTGTTTATTTTTGCATATATACAGCGATTTTTTAAGATTTTTTTCGAAATTCTCATACATCTAGTAGCAATGAAAGGTAGTGTGACACTGGGCGAGAAGCGAGCTGCTCAGAGCGGTTATTTATAGGCGAGACTCGGAGAATGACTCAGTTACGCCACAGACGTCAAAGCGATTATATGCGCGTAGGCTCTTGCGTTTGGTTACTAGCTATTTACGTTGTTTTTATAACTTCTTAGTGAACTTATAGCAATGCCGAAGTTACCTAAGATCAAGAAGGCTACTCAGCAACTATTGCTAGCAAAATTAGCGAAGGCCAGGAGTGTGCTGAAAGAAAAACACGAAAATTAATTGTTTTCAGCTGCCCTCATTGTATCATGTCTCGCCGTCAACATCATTATCTGGTGTCACGCTGAGGGTACTAACACCACTTTTAGGGGTAGGACCACGATCCTTGATGTAGAAATCAACAATAAAAGTACAAATAAAGTAATTATAATAATGTTGTTTTGACTTTTATAAGAAAAAGCGAAAATTTACATAGCAATCTTTGGGAGCTCATAACTCAAAAACATACTTATGCGCATGTCGGTAACCATTACTCGGTCATTTATTATCCAATTTTAGAGAGAAAGATATCATTGGAAAGAGGAATAAAAATCCCATAATTTTGTGTGACAGAATTTTGATATCTTTTTTTCTTTTTTTTAGAATTTTTGAGTGTCTAGACAAAAAAAAAAAAAATCATCATAAAAAATAAAAAAATAAAAAAATCAAAATTCTGCCTCACAGAATTGTTCCGTATATAAAGAAGTTTTTATGGTATGATTTTCATACAACTGATGTCATATTAGCGGAGAAAACTCTACCAATTTTTTTTTTTTTTAATCATGATTTTGCTAATAAAACAAAACGAAAAGTTTTTGATCAAATGACTTGAAATTTTTTATATGATGAAGGTATTATATATATCTAAAACATATATGAAAATTATGTATTTTGCGTAATAAATAAAAAAAAAATAGACATCATAGCGGACGGTCCCTTTAAATGAGAAGTCATTACATGAATCCCTCCCACACCCGACCACCCCCCCCCCCACCACCCCACCCCAGAAGAATAAAAACGAAGCAAGGAATGGTTTTTAAAGTTCAATGGAGGGGGAAATCAAAGTCACACCTACCTCATTTATATAAGAACTACAGATTTTCTGAGTATTTGTTAGACGTGGCTAAAATATCAACAACGAAACTAATGGTAATGCTTAATTCGCCTCAAACAGTAGGAAACAGGTGCCCAATGGTAAGGATAAGGTCGACTTAACGGTGTGAAAAAAAAAAAAAAACAACAGATAAATAAAAATAAAATAAAAGACCAAACAAGAAACTAACTGAGGTAGAAGGATAAAGTAAATATAAAACTTTAGTAACTTGATGTCGAAAAAAATATACATTATACTAAAGTAGGCTTTTCATGAAATGTGCATATAAAAGACATCCATAATTTTTGTTGTATGTACATTCTAATTTCATTATTGCTAATTAAGGCACACACACACACACACACACACACACACACACACACACTCGCACAAACTTGTATATATGTAATAAAGGAATATGACAACTTTGTATTTCTGACTGGTGAAGGAAGAGATTTAGAAAGTTAAATGGGAAAAGCATAATGATTGGTGAAGGAGGTAGACGGTAGTAGGCTTTGGTACAATGAAAAGGAAAGAGATGAGTGAAAAGGAACACTTGAACAAAAAATAACGCAACAGCTCTTTCTCTGTCAATAAGTTTACAGAGACACATACTGAATCTAAACTGATTGCAGGTTCTGTCAGTCATAGCTATACATTCTCATTGACGCTCTTGTCATCTTAAAAGTGCCTAAAGGTTTCAGTCTTATCAGCGATAAAGAAATAATCAAGACACCTAAGTAGTTCGGTAAACTTTCAGTTGGCCTAAGACTTGCAAGAAATATGAAAAGATCTACATTCTTTTTTCACAAAAGAATCACGAATAAAAGATGCGCCGAAGTTTCTTCGGCGGAATGAGATATCTCTACAGCCTATAATGCTGTAAGAAATTCTCAGCCTCTCAACCACGGTCAATAAAACTTTCAGCCACAGCCCGGTAGTGCCCTGTGCCAGACGCACGATCATGGTCAACTTTAACCTTGTATAAGATAAAAGCTACTGAGTCTAGAGGGCTACAATTTTGTATGTTTGATGATCGGATGTTGGATGATCAACATAGCAATTTGATGCCCTCTTGCCTCAGTAGTTTTTAAAATCTGATAGCGAACAGAAAAATTGCGGACGGACAGACAAAGCCACATCAATAGCTTTCTTTTACGGAAAACTAGAACCTGGAATTCTTTCTCAATGACGTGGGTAAAAAAGAGTCAGCTTCGAAGCAGCAGATGTCAGGAGCGAAATACTACTTATAGTCGCCCCGTACCATATCTTGTTGGTTGACAATGTATAATGATATTAATTGGAAATCCAAAGGAAAAATGAAAGACAATGAAATCAGCACCTTAATATGTGGCAAAGTAATTTTTAAAAAATGAGTGCCATAGCGTTTTCAATAGTGATTAAGCTAAAAGAGAGAGAGAGAGAGTTCCCGACGTTAGGTGTTACATTTGAAGCAGTTCAATATCTCTCTGGGTGTCTATCATTACCAAGTAAGGGGGGAAAATGGTAAAAGTTTTGCAGTAAATTGAAGGTAGGAGCGTCGTAACCTTGTCCGTCAAGAAGGCTGTGTTATCAAACTCCACGGTAGTTGGCCTCCAGATTACCTTCAAATTGCTGCATAGCGTAATTGTAATCACAGAACTGCATTACTGCTTAGGGATTAAGTTTTATGTAATGCACAGTGAGCATTGACAAAGTAAGGAAATCACGATGCACTTGACTGAACCTTTTGCTCAGGTAATCCGTTACATAATCAGCTTTCGCCGGTGATTGCATTTGCCGTCCCTTGTTCTCCCTCTCCGCATCTTCCCATTTCGTCCTCAAAGTCCCAGCTTTTGGAACAATACTTTTTATTTCCCATTCTCTGACGACAAAAGGCATTAGCGAAGATGCACCATTTACATGTTTCCTTTCTCCTGAATACCAGCGCATCACAGCAGGCTGGAATCAAAACATATGGAATCATTATCAAGAGGAAGTAGTCATTTAAGTGGAAAGGCTTAATTTGATGTGTATAACAATATGATTTCTCTTGCTGTTTCACTTGGTTTTATGTTAATGAATTTGCAATATGGTGGGCAAACTTTTATTTAATACCAGTAACAGACAGTCTCCCTGAGGATGTGCAATTAGAACCTGAAAAAAATTCAACAGAAGATGTAATGCATTACGGCCCTAATACATTTCCCTTTGTATCTTATTTCCTATTACTTGCTGTCACTTCCTTCTAATGACCAACATTTTCTTTGTAAGTTGGAATTTCTAGTCAATGTTCCTCGTAGGCAGGTTCATCTTCTGAATAATAATAATAATAATAATAATAATAATAATAATAATATATGCAGAGACTCAAGGCGATACTCAAGTCAAAACCCAGACCCGGGAATATGATAAAAAGCCATAAATACATGGGCAGTACCAGTAATCTGATACAGCGCAGGAATAGTCCTTACCTTACCTTACCTTACATCTTGTTCGGGTTGCCCCAGGTCCCTCAGTGTGAGGCACCTCTAATGTCTACCAGAGAGTTGCTAGTACATCTTCCGGTATATTTTGCATCTTCCAATCTTGGATGGTCTGGGATGCAGTTTAGATATTTGTCGAGCTTATTCTTAAACACATCTACGCTCACTCCTGATATATTCCTCAGATGAGCTGGCAACGCATTGAATAGACGCTGCATTATCGATGCTGGTGCGTAGTGGATTAATGTCCTGTGTGCTTTCCTTATTTTTCCTGGTATAGTTTTGGGCACTATTAATCTACCTCTGCTTGCTCTTTCTGATATTTTTAGTTCCATGATATTTTCTGCTATTCCTTCTATCTGTTTCCATGCCTGAATTATCATGTAGCGTTCTATTCTCCTTTTCTAGACTATATAATTTTAAGAATTGTAGTCTTTCCCAGTAGTCTAGGTCCTTAACTTCTTCTATTCTAGCTGTAAAGGACCTTTGTACACTCTCTATTTGTGCAATATCCTTTTGATAGTGTGGGTACCATATCATATTGCAATATTCAAGTGGACTACGAACATATGTTTTATAAAGCATAATCATGTGTTCAGCTTTTCTTGTTTTGAAGTGCCGTAACAACATTCCCATTTTTGCTTTACATTTTGCCAACAGAGTTGCTATTTGATCATTGCATAACATGTTCCTATTCATCATCACACCAAGGTCTTTAACTGCTTCCTTATTTGTGATGGTCTCATTATTAGGTCCCTTATATGCATATAGCTTTCTTTCTCTGTCTCCATAATTTATTGATTCAAATTTATCAGAGTTAAATACATCCTATTTACCTCTGCCCAATCATATACTTTGTTAAGGTCTCTTTGTAGAGCGTTCCTATCTTCATCACAAGTAATTTCTCTACTTATTCTTGTGTCATCTGCGAAACTACTCACTACCGAATCCTTCACATTATTGTCTATGTCTTCAATCATAATAACAAACAGTATTGCAGCTAACACCGTACCTTGCGGCACACCGGATATTACCTTGACTTCAATCCGATTTCTCGTCGTTTGCAATAACTATCTGTTTTCTGTTGTGTAAAAATTCTTTTAACCATCTTCCTACTTTATCCACGATATTGTGTTTTCTAATTTTCTTCGCTAATATATTATGGTCTACTTTATCAAAAGCTTTTGCAAAGTCTAAATAAACCACATCTGTTTCATTTCCGCTTTTCATATTTTTGAATATGTTCTCACGGTGGACTAACAGTTGGGTTTGTGTACTTTTTCCGGGTACGAAACCATGTTGTCCTTTATTAAACAAATTATTTTTTATTAAATGTTTCATAATATTTTTCTTCATTACCCTTTCATACACTTTCATAATATGTGATGTTAGACTCACAGGCCTATAATTACTTGCCTCTAGTCTTGATCCACTTTTGAAAGTAGGGGTAATATATGCTAATTTGTGCTCCTCATAAATCTTGCCTGTATCTACACTTTGTCTTAATAATATTGCAAGTGGCTTTGCGATAGAATGAACTACTTTCTTTAACAAAATAGCAGGAATTCCATCAGGCCCTGCAGCAGCTCCATTTTTAATTTCATTAATAGCCTGCACAATATCAGCTTCATTAATATCTATGTCAGCTAAATATTCACTATTTTCATCCTTACTTCTATATCATTATCTTCATTATCTATTCTAGGGGTGAATTCTCTCTTATATCGTTCTGCCAGTATGTTGCAAATTTCCTTTTTTCATTCGTTAATCTCCCTTCAATTCTCAGAGGGCCTATTTCTATTCTTCTTTTATTCATCTTCTTCGCATTATGAGTATAATAGCTTGGGGTTTTGCTTGATATTTAATAGGTTTTTTCTTCCAAGTCCCGTTTTCATTTTCTTTTGATTGTATAATCTTTTGTTCTGCATTTTCTATCTTACTTTTTAGTTCTATAACTTTCCATGCATTTTTTTCTTTTGCAAGACCTTTTTTCCACTTTCTGATTTTCTGGAACAAGATCCTTCTGTCTCTTGGTATGCATGAATGATGTTTACTTTTCTTCTTCGGTATATATTTTTCCACTATTTTCTCCAATATTTTATATAATATCTCCGTATTTACCCACTTATGTCATCACTTACGAAAATGTTATCCCAATCTTTGTTTAATTCTTCATTAATTTCTGACCATTTTCCCTTTATATTTTTACTGTCAGAAGTTGTATTTTCCATATCCTTCCCACTTTTTCATTTCTTGCTTATCTCTATTTTCACTTGCTTTGGAATGAACTGTTAATTCTATGACATTATGGTCTGAAATATTCGCATTATAAACTATTATTTCTTTAACATAATTCATCTCGTTCACAAATACTAGGTCTAAAGTATTTTCCTTTCTTGTTGGCAGGTGATTTATTTGTTGAAGTTGTATTCTAGTAGCATATCTAATAGCTTTTCAAATTGCCTCTTATCTTCTGCACTACTATTACTCTCTTTTTTATATGTATAAGTACAACCACAATCTCCTATTCGTTCTTTCCATTCTACGAAAGGAAAGTTGAAGTCACCAGATAGGAGAATAGTCCAGTCCTTGTGATTTCTACATATATCATCCAATTTTTCAATTATTAAGTCAAACTCTTTAGTATTAGGAGGTCTATATATTACTATGTTCATCAATTTTTCAGATTCAAATTCTACCGCTATTAGTTCACATTCTGAGTTACTATATTTCTCATATATTTTTCCTTGTTTTTTGTCTTTCCCATATATTGCGGTTCCTCCTTGATTCCTATTTTTTCTATCTGATCTATAAGTTTGGAACCCTTTTATTTGATCATCCTTCCCAGTCTCTTGGGAATACCAGGTTTCACTTATATTCATTATATCTATTTTCTTTTCATTTTCGGGTTAGTTCTTATAAGTACTCTATTTTTCTTTTTGAGTTACTCGTAACTAAACCCTGCGCATTCATCACTATGATGGTTTGCGTGTTTTCTCCTTCATTTAATACTGGTAGTAATAAGGATTTTCCCATGTCTCTTTCCTGTTCTGGTATGTTGTTCTTTTTTTCATTTCCAGAAATTCTGACATTAAAAAATCCAACTTTTCCATAATATTGATCTTCCTTCATCATAATTATTCATTTTGTGTCTGAATCTGCAATTTTCTCCGTTTCTGCAATATGGAATGGACGAAGGCAGAACTCCGCAACATAGACCAGAAAACTAGGAAACAAATAACAATACACAAAGCACTACACCCAAGAGCAAATACGGACAGACTACATAACACGAAAGGAAGGAGGGAGAGGACTACTAAGCATAGAGGACTGCGTCAACATCGAGAACAGAGCACTGGGGCAATATCTGAAAACCAGTGAAGACGAGTGGCTAAAGAGTGCATGGGAAGAAGGGCTGATAAAAGTAGACGAAGACCCAGAAATATACAGAGACAGGAGAATGACAAACAGAACCGAGGAATGGCACAACAAACCAATGCACGGACAATACATGAGACTGACCAAAGAACTGGCCAGCGATGACACATGACAATGGTTACTGAAGGGAGAGCTCAAGAAGGAAAGTGAAAGAATGATAACAGCGGCACAGGATCAGGCCCTAAGAACCAGATATGTTTAAAGAACGATAGATGGAAATAATATCTCTCCTCTATGTAGGAAGTGCAATACGAAAAATGAGACCATAAACCACATAGCAAGCAAATGTCCGGCACTTGCACAGAACCAGTACAAAAAGAGGCATGATTCAGTGGCAAAAGCCCTCCACTGGAATCTGTGCAAGAAACACCAGCTACCTTGCAGTAATAAGTGGTACGAGCACCAACCTGAAGGGGTGATAGAAAACGATCAGGCAAAGACCCTCTGGGACTATGGTATCAGAACATATAGAGTGATACGTGCAAATAGACCAGACGTGACGTTGAATGACAAAATCAAGAAGAAAGTATCACTCATTGATGTCGCAATAACATGGGACACCAGAGTTAAAGAGAAAGAAAGGGAAAAAATGGATCAGTATCAGGACCTGAAAATAGAAATAAGAAGGATATGGGATATGCCAGTGGAACTTGCACCCATAATCATAGGAACACTAGGCCCGATCCCAAGATCCCTGAAAAGGAATTCGGAAAAACTAGAGGTTGAAGTAGCTCCAGGACTCATGCAGGAGAGTGTGATCCTAGAAACAGCGCACATAATAAGAAGAGTGATGGACTCCTAGGAGGCAGGATGCAACCTGGAACCCCACACTATAAATACCACCCAGTCGAATTGGAGGACTGTGACAAACCCCATCCCCCCGCCCCCCCCCCAAAAACCCCCCCCCCCCCCCAAAAAAAAAATAATAATAATAATTATAATAATAATAATACTGTGAAGAAACTTTTTAAAATGACGCAAAAAAATTAAGTTTCCATGAAATCGAAAAGGGAACCTTTAATGGTTTTATTCTCTCTCTCTCTCTCTCTCTCTCTCTCGTCTCTCTCTCTCTGTATATATATATATATATATATATATATATATATAATATATATATATATATATAATATATATATATATATATATAAATGTATGCATATCCCTTGTTTTCTCTATAATTTTAATGACTGTTCAACCATTCTTTTAAAAACAAGTGCTTGAAAACCTTCGACAATAATTCTGTTCGTGTCTTGGAGGTTTTAGAGTGCAATAATATCTCAATGTATTTCGGTAATTTCTGACCTTTAGTACGTCACTTTTTTCTTAACTGTACACTACAATCACCTTCGTAGTGTTTTGAGAAGTGCTGATACTTATTAAATTGTCCAATAGCCTCTAACTATAGTTTTAAATACTTAAGGGCAAGCTGAGAAAATATTCTCCACGGTACGCTTGCCAGTTTAGATGGAGTGAACGCAGTCGTTTAATATGATAAGGTTTTCTTCGATGGTATTGAATACTTTTGTAACTCTCTGGTAGTATTTTGATTTTCAAGATTAATTAGTTTTCAAAAGAGTTGTTGAGCTGCCGTTATATAATAAACACAATTATTGTTCTGACATGCAACAGGAATTCGCACATGAAGATGTATTTGATTAAGTGATGGTGCTTTTCATCTGATATTTTCAACCATGATCCTTTTAAGGCGAGAGAGAGAGAGAGAGAGATAGAGAGCATCCTGTGGTACGGGTGTAAGACTACTACCACCGTAGGTCCTGCGTGTCGTAAAAGGAGACTAAAAGGACAACTTCTGCCTGGCAGTCTTACTTTTTAAGTAATATTCTAGTCCCACCGCCAATAACTGTGAAAACTGCTGCCTTGTAGGTGGACCTTTTAGTCAAAGGTGATGCCTATCGCCAATAACTGTGGTTGATGACAGGAAGAGCATGCCGTCGCAAAAACCCCTTTGTCAAATCATAAACCATGCCTCGTGTTATGAAAGGCGCATCAGGCAACCAACCCCTTAGTGTAGGTATAACGGTGGGAAAGAAGAAGGGAGATTTAAATGTGGGGACTCCTACTCCGGTAGGCACGAAAGTAGAGTGACGCAAGCAAAATGCAGGATACTAAGGAAAGTCGAAGGAAGGTTGAGTTTGGCCACATTTGTACCTCACGTGACAAATTCACCCCTTGGAGCATAATCACTCCTGATATGGAAGAGATGATTTAACTGCAGTCTTTTAAGAACTGATCATCTTTCAAAATCTGACATGAAATATATAAAAAAAAAATTACCCTTCTGAAAACGTCGCTTGTGAGCAGGGGGAAAGGGACAATCCACTGTTCTATTTCTCCATGATCTTGAGACTGATATATTATCAGTACCTCAGGCCCTCTCCACCTAAACTAGGACCGGAGGTACCCTGCATTGGCTGCTTGTGACTCCACAAGTAGAACTAAAGTGCTCTAAACCCGTTATCCTTAGATTAGAGATGATAAGGCTGTTACCCATGTAATCTAAGCTATGGTCTTCAATGTGAGACTACCTCACCTAGAAGTCTAGGTGATATCACTGGGTTACCATGAATGATAGTGCAAAAGTAAATGACAAAAATCAACAACATGAAGGTACATATTTGTGTAACTTTCATTTAAATGTTTCTTCATATTTATCAGTCTGTGGCTGTTGGTAATTATCAGGATTTATATTTATTTCAGCACATTACCAAATAATTTATGAACTGTAAAATTTACATATTTCAGTAAAATAGCAGTTGATTCACCGCCATAGTATATCACCTAAGAATGTATGACAATTTCCTAAGTATTGCCTACGACTTACTTCAAAAGATAACGTTTATAACGGATTCTTGGTCAGTGCTGCTTATGAGAAACCAAATGAAAAGTAGTTAAAAATCGAGTACTTTTCTTTTACACTACTCATCCTAAAATTATGCGACAGATTTTATTCAGTGGGAAAACTCCCGTGCATTCCTCAATTTTATTTCTATCTCCGCTTTTACTTAAATTAGCTTTTTCCTTATTAAGTAAACTGGTTGGAACACCATTATTTGTCTGTCTATTGGTTATTTACGAAAACATGTTCACAAGATCATCTTTCAATATATAAAGTTACCGATCTCGTGGGTTTAATTTTCAAATCTAATTCCCAGAAGTAGAATTCGTAGCACCAACCATCCTTAGTCCTGTCCTTTATCTGGATGAAAATCAGTCGCTACGTATTGATCTTGCGGAAGGCCATCACCTCCTAAGTCATATCCATCAATCTGGAACCAGTGAAGGGTGGGGTGCAAGGGATCATCGAAATTCCCTCTGCTATTCCGGGTTTGGAACTCGGGACGATCCATTCCTAACGGCTTTGTCAAGGTCGACCCCAAAGAATCTCGTTCATACTGTAATACCAAAAAATCCTTCATACGATACATTGTCGAATTTCATCACGTCTGTTGCAGAGCTACAACATTATCATCAACAAAACCTTCAACCCGCAGCACAGATGTCACTGACAAATACATTTCTATTGAACTAACCCATTGGCTGAGGTGGTCCCCGTGTGCATGAGATGTCCCCTAAATTTCTCTTCATATCTTTGAAGTATACCATAGAACAAATGAAAAAAGTCTGGGTAGAATTTTCCTACCCCGGCAGTAACCGAGAAGAAGACGTAATAATGCACGCCCATTTCACGCTCCTCTGGACGAATATTAAGGGCTAGTGGAAACTTAAATAGCTATATCTCTGTATGTAGAAATCACAGAACAACAAACTATAGCTCAAAATGTTTGTATTTAAGTCTTCTATAATTCTGTATGTAAATTATGCAAATTAATATGCAGCTGAGGTCACCAGAGGTCAAAAGGTCACGAAATCTGGTGCAAAGGGAAAATCTCACCACGTCCAAGGAAATCTGGCCTACAGTTGGCTATTACCGTATTTTGAGAGGAATACTGGATGAATAATTTAGCTTAGATGTATCCAAGCCCATAAACATTCATCTTTAACCCTTTGATGGTTCATTATGTTGAATAACATCATATCATAAAACGTCAAAATTGATAAGGCATATTTGTTACTACGTACATAGTATGTAGGTGGAGAGTGCTGGTCAGTATGTACACCTTTTTTAGCTCAAAGCTATATGCTGATTATGTGAGCTGTTGACAATGTCTCCTTTTCTTTTTTAATAGATGCCCCTGTGTGTCATTTAATGTAGGCCTGACCACAATAGAAGGCAGCATGCAACTTCCTGTCATTAAGAAAACAGAAGAATGTAGCCCTCCAAAGAAAATGACAGAGTCACAATCTCTCCCCATCTTTTATCTCTTTCAACAGTAGAGAAAATTAACATTTAGGTTTCAGCGCATGGTGCATGTAAATATTTTTTGGTGTTGTGGTGGTGAAGGAAAACCCAGGAAGGGGCAAGAGCACCTTCCGCTCCTTCTTGGGTTTTCTTTCATAACACCAACTTGTCTCACACTCTGTCAACATAAGTA
>NC_087217.1:72723134-72738134 GCF_015104395.2 Macrobrachium nipponense | reverse complement strand
GCGGCAGAATAATCCACCGCTTAAGCCTGTGTGTGGGTGTTGTAATAGACCAGGGCATTCTTCCAAGCAATGCCTCACCAAACCAGATCCTACTCAGTTAACTCCTGCTCCCCCTCAGAATGGACATCCCCAAAATAACAAGAATAATGGCCATTGGCAGCGGAATAACTGGACAAGGCCTGATTATAGCAAGAGCTTTTGTGACTTGTGCAGGGTGCATGGGCACACCTCTTCGTAGGCCCATTGCCCTAAATGGGCGGCCGCTCCCACCATTGCCATAGCAGTGATGGACCTGTCAACCTTAGGCCCCAAGCTCAGGGTCCCATCTTTGTTGTGTCTCCCGGAGGTCGCTATCACACCCACCAAGTCTGAGTATTCGATGACTCTGGTGCACAGCTCTCGATAATTCGAGAAGACAAAGTTCCTCCCGGAGCAAGGATTAAAAAGCATAACCTAATTGCTATAGAAAGCCTCAATCACATTAAAATGTTCCTGCGAAACATTCATTTGAGGATCACTACGCCTCACCATCCAAAAATATGCACTCTGGCGGTAGCGACATACATTCCTGGTGATTATAACATCTTGTTAGGACATGACATCCTGCCTCCTAATATTGAACTGTCTCAGGGCTCCCGCCTTTACCTCGCTCCCGACCGATTATGCATTCCTCACAGACCTGCCCTTGTACAGCCAGCGCTACTTGAAGGCATCAGGCAGTGCCCTGCTTCCTCTTATGTGTGTTAAGCCGAGCTTGAATCCTCCTACTCCACCTCAGTGCCAGTGCCAAGGCAAGATTTGAATCTTCCTTTTAAAGCTCCCTGTCCAGGCTACTTCCCCACAGCCACCGGCTCAACTCCACTACCGACGCCAGAAGCAGCAAAAAGGCCAATTCCCCAGGACCTACCTGATCATAGTGGAAGCTCCACCAATGGCGCAGCCGCCTCACAAACCGCCCCGCAGTCAGTCACCTCAAATCAGGAGCCTGTAACCATGTTCTCCTCCTCCCCTTTGTCAACAGCTAGCCATCGGATGTAGGGACTCTGCCTGGCCCCCTTGGTCGACTGAAGAACGTCTGGGACCGAGTCAAACAGCATTAGACACGGGGGCGAATGCCTTTGTTCCACCTGTTGCAGCAGTCAGGGCCAATGCCATTACAGCACCTCCCAGAGACTAACCTCTTTCAAGTACCCACACGGCGTCATCACACCACCTTGGAGAGGTGGAAGGAAGAAAGATAGATGATGCCAAGGATTCCAGAAACCTTGGAGAACCCATAGGCCCTCCCTGCACTTGGTATAGTGCCATATTGTTCTAGCAAACTCTGGCCCTCCCCATCTAAATGAGAGTGTCAGATTCTGCTACTGCTACTTCCTTCTTTTCCTCTTTTGTGGCTGTTCTGCTTTTGTACTTTACATACCCTCTTTTGTAAGATTTCCTTCCTTCTTCATTCTCGTCTCTTAGGCACCTCTTTCTATTTTATGCTCTGCTTAGGCAGCGTCCCTTCGCCAGTGGATCTGGCATTGAAAATTTGACAGATAATTGAGAATATTTATGGTGGCATTCGCTAGCTTCTAGCGATGCCATTTTCAGAAATCCTCAGACTTCCCATACTAAGTGCCACCATGGGCACCATCTTAATTGACGGGCTATTAAAATACACGCTGTGCCAAACTAGAATATTATAGCTATCTTGACCTAGTAAGGCGACATTACTAAAGCATTGACTTATTTCTTTATGTTAATCTTTAATTTTCATTGTGGGATACATAATTCCCATTTAGGATTAAAATGACTCTTAAGAAAAGGAGGTATTACGAATCCCCTTTGCTTCATCCATGAAAAAACCAAAATTAAGCACATGCCTCTATTTTCCTTCTCTCTCTCTCTCTCTCTCTCTCTCTCTCTCTCTCTCTCTCTCTCTCTCTCTCTCTCTCTCTCTCTCTCTCTCTAGGACGCATCCCAAATTCCTCTTGTCTTTCATCTGTGCTGCTGCCTGTTCGAGCTTTTCCAAAACTACAGAGATGAGTCATCAAGATGCATAAAAGCCAAGAGCACAGGAAATTGGCCCCACTCTCTCTCACGCTCAAGTTCAGTTCAGGTGACCCAGGTCACACGTGATAGAATATCCAATCCCCACCTCCCCGTGCAGCCACACCTGGACGTTGGAACTCACGTGGTGTGGCCCCCCACCAGAAGCCTTGCTCAGTGCTTTGAGGAAGTCGACTGTCTTCACCTACATTTTTACGAAGATATATATCTCAGGAGAAAGGTATGTGCGAACTAGTGGTGGCAACCTTCTTATTTCATTTTCTGTCCTCTTATCAATGCTTGTGCGATCCCCCATATTGATTCACTCAACCCCCACAGCTGTTCTCCCTAAGAAGATACCTTGGTTTAAGAGCTCTGGTTCCCTAGGAAGTGATTGTGTATATGTTGCAGGACTACTGCAAAATCCTGCGGTGAAGGTGGATTCTTCCCTGTCCTTCTGCTCTGAGCCCAAAATTACACGCTGCGAATCATCTCATATGTACTGGATGCGTGTTCATTGCACCCAGTATTTGATCTATTATCTGGCTCTATGTGAGGTCATTAGCATCCTCATTGATGCCTTGAAATCAGCAGACTAATGTTAATGTGTAAATTCAACTCTCCTACCCTGATTTTTTTGGGGGGCTCTGTTTAAGTCTGACAGCTCCTTTAAAAACGCCTTGGTTCTGACTACGACCATCATGGAGGCCAATCAGCTTAAATCAGAATAATATATACACACACACATATATATATATATATATTATATATATATATATATATATATATATATATATATATATATATATATCGTGTATGTCTATGAATGTATATATTTATATATATCTCAGTATATATAGTCCAGCGTTTGTGCTCCAGGTGTTGACTATTAGCCAAGAAAAATACCTCAAACGATTTCGATTCTGAGGATTCTGATATAACACTCATTACCACTAATAAGATTCTTGAGAATGACAATTCTCTCATGGAGGTTTCTGATATACTTCGTTCAAAGTTCAGAGTATGATTCAATCACCGATCCGGTATATGTGGCGAACAGTTATGACATTAGAGTGATGTGCTTGCAGCTTGGGCAAGATGCGAATGTTAAAAAGTTATTTTGTTTTTCTCATTTTGGAAACAACGACAGTTGCAAAAATCACAGTGTGATAATAGATAAGAATTGTGATAAAGATTGTGCAGAATACGAGAACATCTTAGAAAAAGAAACTGTCTCTGAGGGTGTTAGTGTAACATATCCTTCACAGTTTGAAGTTGATGAATTTATAAAACTTTTCAGAAAAAGAAAGGTCGAAAATTTGCAATGTTTTAATACAAATATCTATATGATATACAAATAAATGTGTATATATCTTACAATCTTAGCCTATATTGTACGTATTTATATGAAACAAAATTTCAACTGTAGATTTGGTGTGCGACGAATATCCATTATTTCAAAGAACAATGTCACCCCAAAGTGATGAACAGATGTCGAATCGTTAACACTGTGAGTTAGTCAGTTTTTGCAAACTGATGAATATCTTTAATAAACATTATTAGGATATCTTTATGAAATTTAAGAAACTGTTTAAACTTTATTAGAAAGAGAAGAGAAGATCTTAAAATTATCAACTACCAAAAATCAAGTTTTTCGACTTAATTACTTGATAAAAAGATGATTTGAAACGAGAGAAATTTTTAAACTCGGCTTCCTCAAAACAGGAATTTTTCCGATTCGAAGGTTTGTGGAAACGCCGACGAATTGCTTATTCATTATCAATCTTTTTCTTCATTTTAAGCAACATATGAAGTAATCGCAGTGATTCGTTATATGAAGTAACCTTTTCATTCACAATTGAGTATTGTCTGAATACTACCATTTTTCCGTCTATGAGTTGGAAGGAGTTACAAAATATTTTCTTTGACCTTTCTTAGGAGATAATGTTAAAACTCTTTCAGTCACCTGTCACAGTAGGTCAGAGCGCATTCTGTGGTAACAAAAGCAAATGGTTCTTAAAGATACTATTCATTTCTTCGTTAAGACTTGCATATCAATTTGAAATTGTAGATAAGAAATAGACAGTGATTATGAAACTAGTACTGTTTGTTCATGATTTATGCGGTTTCAGAAATTAGTTACATCTTTACCTAGGGTAAGTTGTGTTTGGAATGTGAAAAAAAACCTGTGGTATCCATCATCTGAGATTTGACTTTGGGTTTAATGAGTCTATAATAAGTAAAGCCTTTCTTATTTTGAGAAGACCATAAATGCCAAGTCATTCGCTGTAATAAATTTATTAAATTTTGATTTTATCAGGTAATCATTTATGTGTTTCTCCCACCTGACAAATGCATCCACAGGGCTTCAAATTGTTGAGCCTATACTGGCAAGGCATGATCTGACCTCCCGTTTACTCGGGACTATAGTGCAAGATTTATCACTTAGCATAAGTTGTAAACATTATATTCTTAACGAAAATTGAAACGTGTGAAAGTCTACGGACAAATAGATCCTCGTTTCACCGACGAAAATTGAGATAAATGTTATTATTTTTTACATTTTTATTCTAATAAATAAATCACAAATTTCATATCCTAAAATTCTTGTATCTTTAATTCAACGCAAAAGACCTTTGTCAGACTATTTTATGCTTTCTTACCCAACTCCTCCCTCCCCCCGGCCCCAACAACAGCAAAATAGTGTGTAGGTGTACTCCCCGAGTAAGTCAAGCTTAAATAATTATCCTGAATCATAGAACCAAATGATTAGAAAAACACCTAGTGTCCAGGAACACACACACACACACACACACACACATACACACACACACACACACACATATATATATATAATATATACTATATATAATATATATATATATATATATATATATATATATAATTATGTATATATTTGTATATATCTCAGTATAAATAGTCTAGCGTTTGTGCCCCAGATGGAAGTGATGATATACATTTGTAAAAATTAACCAAGAAAATTACTTCAGACGACTTCGTACGATTCTGAGGATTCCGATGCAACAATCTCTACCACCAATAAAAATCTTGAGAATGACAAGTCTCCCATAGATGTTTCTGACAAACTTAGTTCAGATTGTGATTCAGTCAAAGATCCAGTGTATGTGGCGAACAGTGATGACCTTATCACAAATGGGTATAATTAAGCGACAGTTAAGCTACTTTGTTTTCTCATTTTGAAAACAACGACAGTTGCAAAAAGCACAGTGTGATAATAAGTAAGAATTGTGATAAAATTTTTGCAAAATACAAGAATATCACTTCATGATTACAATACATTATACTCTTTTTTTTTTTTTGCTACTTTTCTAAATTTTGCAGATTTATATACGGCTCCAATAATGGACGATACAGTAATGGCAACGGAAATTTTATGTTCATATGATTTAGGTTTAGATAGTGAAGTCAAATTATTTAAGGAAATATTCTAATTTTTTTCCACATATTTTTTTTCACGAAAAAACATTAATATTATAAATCTTCAGTATTGTTGTCATTTAAATGAAATAAAAATTATTCCACAGAAGCGAAAGTGAGAAAATAATCAGTCTTTAACTAATCAATATTAAATCGTGAAAATACTGAATCAATCTAAAGACAGTTTTGGGACCTTATCATTTGGCCATTAAGATCTATGCATAGTTTTACATATATTCGAGTATTCATAAAGCCAGATGTACACACAGACATACGTGGGATTGAACACACACCATACATATATATATACTAATATATATATATATATATATATATATATATATATATATATTATATATATATATATATATATATTATATATATCTATATATGTTGTTACGTATGAGCCCGGCCTTGCAAGAGGCTCCGGTACGTAAACAGGAATAATTGAAGGAAGAAAAAAAACAATAATTTACTTGAACTTACCGTAAAAGGATTTATAGTGATAATTTACTCTAGAGGAAAGGTCGCCAGAAACTCACCCAATTACTTTACAGCTATTTATTTACAAGAGGCCCTTACTGGTCTTGAGAAAAGTAAATGCATCGTGTCCACACGTTGGGACCCATATATCTCTCACAAATGGATAGCTGGCTAAAATGTGATTCAAGTAATGAAAGCAAGGTTTCGATATCTTGCGGTAATGCAACACTTGCGGGCGGACAGACTTGACACGTGACTCAGGGAATCTGGAAAAAAATCCCAGATTAGACAAGATAAAAGAAAAAGGATTTCTTGCACAAATTTTGATTATTCAGTTCTCTAACACTGGGGAAAAGGAACTTTAATGTTTCACTGAGGTATGCAATGACTTCATTTGTCTGGGACGATCACACAAGGGGAAGCATGCGGCCATGAGGCAGTGAGAGGAAACAAAGGGATGAGTTCTTTTGATAAAGAAGTTTGAATTGGGAAAATGGGGAGTAATTAGGCACTAGGATGTAAGGGACTGGCAATATGCTGTTTCATAAGACGTACCTGGATGCCATGTTCAGTGTGGACCTCTGTAGAAAATGTGGCGCCCGGCTTTGTCTCAGGTCTGGGTCTCTTGGCGCGCCAGTAACCCCATGAATAGGCCTAAATGGAAGGCAGGTGGTCGGACATCCGTCCAAGGTCACGAACTGGAGCTGTCTGAGGAAGATCGCAGGTGTCTTGCCTGGGTGTTGGGGGTCAGCTTAACCCCCCCACGAGCAGGGCAAATCCTGGAAACAGAACATACAGCCAGCAGAGGGTTCACAGGAAAAAGAGCTTAAGATATAGGCCTAAGAAGTACCAGTGTGCCTACATCCTTCCCTTTGAGATATGTCCCTAAAGCTGACAAAAGACTATACTCTCCCCCATTCCAACAGGAAATGCTTAACTCTGGACGGCTAGCTTTGGTTTCCCGCCCAAATCAGCTGATATTTGGAGGAATATGGCTGCCGTTTTACAAAGCAAAATAATGAATTAATTACTGGGTAGACGAAAAGATCAATAAACGTAGCAGCTCCCCCTGTTAAGAAGGCATTCACTCCCTTTCGGGCGTAAAGGCCTTGTCTTAAATAAGTTGATCGTCTCGACTACCCAGTTCTCCTACTCTAACTTGAAGTTTTTAGAGCAGTGATACAGCTAACTACATGACCCAACTAACTTATAGGTGAGGATGCTAATTGTACTAACTTAATGGAGTAATGTAGTCTAGCCTAAGTGATAACTACGGGTTGTCTGTGACGACAGTCTACTCTACCCCTAGATAAGGTTACTTGAAAATTCTTTCTGCTACTAACCTAATGCCCTGGTACTAAATCATTAGCCTAACCTACTCAATACAGTTAAATGGAGACGCAATCATTCCAGAGTGTGGTACGCACAGCAGCAGTTAAGCGACGGAATTGTTAAAATACAAGATGTGAGTTAATGATGCGTGAGGATGATGAGTGGTTAGTTGACCAGGATGGAAATGCAATGAGGTAATTATGACATTTACATGAGTGTTAGTATCACAATTTCTAGGGGTTAGAGGGTTAGTTTACTGGCAGAGATCAGGCTGGCTACCTTCTCTGGGTAGGTGCCAGGATCACTCTGCAAAGGAATGTGACACTGTACCTCGGGCACAGGTGTCAAGGAGAGCATGTGGCTCTTTGGTTAGTGTGTTAATGATTTGTTACGTCCTTTCTTCTTCTTCTTATTCCTCCAGGGCCTGGCTATACCAGTCCTAGGAGTAGACGGAGGCACCGACTCTGGGGGTGAGGCCAGAAACGCCGTCAGGAGCAGAGGCAGTGGTAGCCTGATGAATTTAAGGAGAGCACCCTATTCGGTCTCTGCAGCAACCGTCGTAGAGGTGGAACCTACTGCAGGGGAGGCCCTAACTCCGGCTGCTGCGACAACCGTCGTAAGGGGGAGACTCCAGGCTGACTCCTGGTCGTGCAGTTCCTGGTTTTCCAGAGGGGGTACGAAGGTAAGGTCTGCCGGAGGTTCATCCTCAGGCGACAGAGGTAAGGGTGAAGAAGAATGATGGGCTGGAGATTGGCCATGGACTGCAGTAAGCTCCATGCCTGTTGGAGGATCTCCGGTAGGAGGATCCTTGATTAGGTTAGGCGCCGTCGCTAGCTCGGGGCCAGGCGCAGAGGTCAAGTTTGGTGGTGGCTCTACGTCCAGGCTGGACGGAGCTTGGCACTGCTCAGTGCTGCCAAGTGGCACTGGCAGAGAGTTGAGGTCGACTGGACCTGTGGCAGGTACCGGAGGTGCAATACCTCTCAGCGTGCCCTTGGAAATGGGAGACAGAGGCTCCTGTCTCTTTTGGAAGGCTAAGCCTTGTGGAACTTGGACAGTGGTAGCTTGCTAGGGCACCTAGGCCAATTAGTGGAGTGCCCTAGTATGTTGCAGGTTTTGCAACGGAACTGTGAATGATCAATCTCCCTCCTTGGTAACGGGGGAGACTGTTGGTGGACGTACTTCCTGGAGGAAGTAGAATTTTGATGACTCCTTGCTTTGGAGTGATTTGACGTTGGGGTAGGACCCCTAGGCTTTTTGAAATACGAGGAAGACTTCATGTCTTGCCCTAGGAGGAGGTCGTAACCTCCTGGGATGTAGCGTGCAACTGCAAGAGTACATACTTTGGAGAAATTAGGTCTGGTGACCCTCAATTGGACGGTCGGAAGGATCAGCTTGATATGGTTGATACCTTCAATGGTTATCAGTTGACGTCTGTCAATATTAGCCCCTCGGGGGATTTGGTCTTCCCGTATTAGGGAGATTTGAGCGCCAGAGTCGTCATAGGCTCTGACGTGGCTTGGCGGATAATGACTTTGGAGGGGTGCGACGGTTATAGGGCCCTTAGCTGGGGGTCCTAGCAAAGAAGGATTGGTGACGGCCATTGCGATGGCAGGAATATTAAAATTTGCGCACCCTCCATAGTTGGCAGACATGTGACCCTTGCGGCCACAGTCTCGGCAGAACGTGTTCCAGAACCTCTTCCGTGGCACTGGACGGTAAGGCCGAGATGGCCCCACAGGTTGCGAATCTGTGGAGTCACCAAGGCTGGCAGTGTGCTCTGGCACAGGTGAAGAGTCCTCTGTTGAAACACCCTCGGAAACAAGTCCGGGGTTAACTGGTGGGCTTACCTCTTCCAAAGTGGAGGAGGTAGGCGGTAAAATGGTAAGAGGCTGAGAGGATGCGGCAGGAACTTTGGGCTCTGACACTGGGTCAGGGCCAGGTTCACAAAGAAAAGGGATGTCTGGGACATCGGAGGCACTAGCCTCTGAATCTAAAACTGACTGATTATGAGGCATGCTGCAGGGATCCGGTGCATCTAGTAGTGGGAGCTGCGTCCAGGGGAGATACGGCTTTAGTAGATCTCGGCCCAATATTACCTGATAAACATCATGAAATGGGTCAACTACGCCCAGGCGGCACAATGTGGTTTCCCTGGTCTCCTGGTCCAGAAAGGGCATTTCCACATTCAGAAGGACCGAAGGAACAGCATAGAGGTGACTGTCAATCCATTCAAACTGAATTTCTTCGTCCATCTGGATTTTGGCACCCCTAGGCAATGCCTTTCTTGCAATGAGGGAGACCTGGGCTTCGGTGTCGGCCATGACTTGTACCCACTGATATGCCGCAGGAGACTGTTCATCAGGCAGGGCTACATGGTAGCCTTGGAGAAGTTCACCCTGGAAGCTCTCATCCCAAGGTAGAGATCGACTTGGGCACTGGTCGGAATCCACAGCATGCCCACACACACAACAAGTGGTGCAGAACCTCCGCAACCACCTCTTACCGGGAGTCCAGCTCATGGTCTGGAGTTTAGAAACTTGCAGAGAGATTTCGTCATCTATGAGAGCTAGCTCATGCTTTCTCTCTTCTCTTTCTTTTCTCTCTGCTTCTCTGACTTCCTTTTCTTGCAGGCGTGTGGCATCCTGCTGCGCCTTTATCCACTCGTCAAGTGCTGGTCCAGTGTAACCGGCCTCCTTGCCCAGAGTTATGAGGGCTTGGAGCTTCTCTAGCTCTATGGCAAAGAAGTCGCGGGAAGCAGGGGAAGACATTTCCCTTAGGCTGCAGTAGAGTCTCTAATAAAGTTGAAAATAATGGCCAGGAAGGGTAATGAATGGAATGGGAGTGCCTACTGGGTAATGTGGCACTCACTTGGAAATGTGTTCTGCGACGTGGTAGAAAAGTCTTAAAAGACTGGGTGCTCTGTGGCACTTCGGGAATGGCACCTTCTGATGAGGTGGAAAATCAAATAGAGTGTGTGACGCACGTCACACTTAAGGGCGTTCCTAAGTTGGGAAACGCTGGAATGGGCAGCCTGTAGGTCCAATACAGGTGCATGGCACTTTCAGGAGGCGTTCCTTTTGGGACAGCACTAGTAGTGCTGGTGTTGCGGCACTTCGGGAGGCGTTCCCTTGATTGGGTGATCCGGGATAGCGGATTCACTAATGGATTGGGCGTTCCGTAGGACGGACACGCAGGTTTGACAGCACTTAGGGCTGGTTGCGGCACTTTGGGAGGCGTTCCCTTGGAGTGTTCCGAAGGATCACTGACCCTTGTACATGGACACACTAATTAATTGGGCGTTCCGTAAGAACGGACACGCAGGTAGAATGGCTACCTGTACGGCTGTACAGGTGCAATGGCACTTGTGGAGGCGTTCCTTGGGCACTGGTAGCGTGCCGGAGTGTCCCGTCGGACGACACTAAATGCAGTATACTCAAGTATACTGAAATGAAATGGCACTCTGTTCGTGGCAGAGTGTAATGGTGGAGGAGAGAAAGTAAAAGGTGGGAGTACTTCAGCAGCCAGTCGATGGACAGTGTCACGAATTAGTGGCACTGTAAAATGGTAAGACCTGATGTGCACTGGTGGTGGCCAGTCCTAAACTGGTAACGACTTCCTTGATGGAAGTAATGAAGGTTGCGGTGGCACACTGTGCGGTTTGTGCTTGCGGTATACGCAAGTCTTTTGTGATAAAAAATGGAAAAGACACACTCGGGCAACGACAGGTAACGGTAATTTGAAAATGCTCAGTCCTTTGCTGAAGTACTCGATAAATGAAACAAATGCTTGCAAACTGCAAGGGACACAGGCGCGTACGTATCACGCTCAGTGTAAATGAAAGACACAAGAGACTAAAATAATGTTAATTCTGCATGCTATAAGTAATGGGCGTAGTACTCTTGGCTTCGTGAATAATGGGTTCTCTCTCTCTCTCTCTCTCTCTCTCTCTCTCTCTCTCTCTCTCTCTCTCTCTGAGAGGGTAAAATGATATATGATGAACTCCCTTGTATTTAATTGAACTAATACTTTTAGTTTTAATACGACACAGTTGCGTTAAATGATCTCCTTACGTTAACGTTTTACTGAAAGAATTGCTTTTGAATACGTTTTATGAAAATGATAACGCGCTCGCACTGAACGATGTTTACGTTAATGGTAGAGGCTTGCGCTTATATGAAATGATTTGCGTTTTCATATGAAATTTACAACGATGCGTTTTACGTTAACGATTCTTGTAATTTTACTGTACTTTGAAGATCTACATTAACTTTACGTAATGTTACTAGGTCCCTGTGACAAGCGAAAATGACGGTAAGGATTTTAAGCTGAAATGTTAGCAAACATTTGTAAATGAGGTTACGTTAAGTACGAAAGGAAATGAAACTTTCGCTCAGCGAGCAAGTGAACGATGCTAGGTGAAACGTGTGAGCGGGTTGGGCAGCGTGGGCTAGCAGAGCGGTGTGCACAACGTGTCGTTCAAACAGCTGATTTTCTGTACACGCGAAGGTGATTTACAGCACGAAATTCTAATTTCTTATTCAAGGCGAATTACGTTAATTTCTCTAGCAGAACGATAGATACTAGTAACGAGATTAATATTATTTACGTTAAACTTTCAAGACTTATGTTACTTTGCTTAAATCGTTGGGATAATGCTTAAAGGGATAAAAAACATGGCTGCCGCTGTGAGTGAACCAAAGGTTGGCTGAGATAGCGCAGGCGCGAAAGCTTACTAAGCTGGCCTGAGAGAGTGGTTACCAACACTTGGAATGAAACCTATGTTAAAATGAATTCCCCTAACATATCACAGACAAAAGAATTGTACACTTCTTTTGCCGTAACTATTAGTAGAACACTCCTAACTACCTAGGCTCTCTAACACAACAATAAACCCTGGCAAAAGCACTTCCTAATTTGATCTAGTACTTTCTGGCATCTATCTGCACACGTGTTAGTGTCTCGTCAGAACGAAAACAATGCAATTTGCAAAATAGAATTCACTCGGCGCTCTGGCCGTTACAATATAATATTTCTAACTAACACTCTTTTAAACACTTCGTAATAAAAATACTTAAACGTACCTTAAGCTAACATTTGTTATAAAATAATCATATATTATAAATGGTATACCTTACCATGAGCCAGTGTGTGTCTTCCGCTGCAAGTGTGCTTTGATGTGCGCTATGTAAAAACATTTACATTCGTTTTACAAGGAATAACGCAGTTTACAAGCTTTTTTTAAGCAAGCTAGGTTCGAATCCTTGGCGAGGTCGACATTGTTACGTATGAGCCCGGCCTTGCAAGAGGCTCCGGTACGTAAACAGGAATAATTGAAGGAAAAACAATAATTTACTTGAACTTACCGTAAAAGGATTTATAGTGATAATTTACTCTAGAGGAAAGGTCTCCAGAAACTCAGCCAATTACTTTACAGCTATTTATTTACAAGAGGCCCTTACTGGCCTGGAGAAAAGTAAATGCAGCGTGTCCACACGTTGGGACCCATATATCTCTCACAAATGGATAGCTGGCTGAAATGTGATTCAAGTAATGAAAGCTAGGTTTCGATATCTTGCAGTAATGCAACACTTGCGGGCGGACAGACTTGACACGTGACTCAGGGAATCTGGAAAAAAATCCCAGATTAGACAAGATAAAAGAAAAAGGATTTCTTGCACAAATTTCGTTTATTCAGTTTCCCGCCCAAATCAGCTGATATTTGGAGGAATATGGCTGCCGTTTTACAAAGCAAAATAATGAATTAATACTGGGTAGACGAAAAGATCAATAAACGTAGAAATATATATATATATATATATAATATATATATATACTATATATATATATATATATATATGCTTTAAAAATTCACTGTAGATGCACGTGACTTCATAAATAAGCGAATCCCACAGGCAAAATGATAGTCAGAAATCCAAGCGCTTTTGTCTTTACTCAGACATTATCAAGGAGTTTTAATGAAGTACAATGGAGAGAAAGGTCTCAGGTACAAAACAAGATCAAGAATACCAGATGGTTAATTGTCAAAAGGGTAAAAATTAAAAGAGATAATCAGGATTACTGGATATCACACGGTCACAAACCTAAAAAGATTTGACCCCTAACCGAAATTACAAAGTACCTTCACAGTCCAAAACATATAAAAACTTAATATATTAATTTTGCTGCTTATATTTATCTACAACTTTTTTCATAATGAAAGCATCAAGTTTAAATAAACCAAGACTTAAATTTAGAGCATTTCTATTATTTGACTTAATGAAACAAGATTTAATGATATTCCTTTTAACTGTGTCATTACATGGGATTAAGGCTCTTGCTTGACTCCAGTTATTAGGATGGTCTAAATCTCTCATATGTACGAATAATGCCTTCGATATTTGCCCAGTTCTCACAGAATATTGATGTTGTTTGAGACGTTGTGAAAGAGATTTACGGTCTGTCCGTAATAAACTTTATCACACTTTTTGCAAGGAATTTCATATATGCAGCCTGGAAGATCTTTAGGAGAATTTTTTATTATTAAACTCTTGACATTAATATTACTAAAAACACCATTTATGTTAAAAATCTTTAAAATTCTAGGAATATCTAAAAACCTTTCATCATAGGGTAATTTTAGAATGTTATGCTTACTAAATTTAAGTTTGTCATTAGTTGAATAAAATGTTTTTCTAGCTCTTTTCCATGCCACATCTATAAAAGTCCTTGGGTATTTAAGTTTCAATGCAATATCATAAATAGTTTTAATTTCAGCGTCAATAAACTGCGGGCTACAGACACGTAAAGCCCTTAGGAACATTCCAGAAAAAACAGAGAATTTAACATTTTGATGGTGATTGGAGTAGTAATGAACAAAAGAGGCAATGTTAGTTGATTTTTGAAAGACTGAAAAGGTGAAATTATTATCATTTCTATGGACAGTTGCATCAAGAAAATTCAAATTACAATTTCTTTCTTCCTCACCTGTAAATTTTATAGAAGGGACTAAATTATTGAGATTATTAAGGAATTCCTGGAGATTTTCGTGAACTGGCCAAATACAGAAGATATCATCCACATTTCTAAACCAAATAACTTTTTGGGGCAAAATTCTTGGTAAGAGTTTTGTCTAAAAAAATTCCATGTAAATATTGCTAAGGACAGGAGATAAGGGATTACCCATAGCCATGCCAAACTTTTGTACAAAAAATTCCCCATTAAAACAAAATTTACTATCTGTGATACATAACCTTATAAGACTAATGAGGTTTGCTACGCTTAAGGGAATGTCATGATGTTCTAATTCTTACTCCAAATATTCAAGTAAGTCATCTAAAGGCACTTTTGTAAATAAAGAGACAACATCAAAACTAACCATATTAAAATCAAAATTCAAATTTAAACTATCCAATTTGTTTATAAAATCAACATTGTTTTTAGCATTCGTGTTAGAAATGTTTCCTACCAAAGGAGTAAGAATTTTTACAAGCCATTTAGATAAATTTTACGTAACTGAGCCCACTGAACTAATGATTGGTCTGATAGAGTTATTGATTTTATGTGTCTTGACTAAACCATACATATAAGGTAGGGAGGCGCATTGCGGTGTAAACTGTATAATTAATTGGTCAAAGCCCTTCAAAATGGATTTAATTTGTTTATTAAAATGGGAGTTCACTGTCTGTGTAGGGTCAG
>NC_087217.1:72668134-72713134 GCF_015104395.2 Macrobrachium nipponense | reverse complement strand
GTCGCTGCCATTTCTTAGAATCATTGAATAACAATGGTGCCTTGTGTGAATGTGATCGTCACTTCTGTCCAATCTCTCCCCTCTAAATTTATAATAACAATAATTATTGTACACGATAGTGTCAGCAGGGCTCAGCTGGTCACTAGATAAGTAAGAAGATCCATACATAGTGGGACGAGAACTAAGAAACTGTAGGGTGGAGCTGAGCGGAGACTTCTGGACGAATACAGTTCCTGTAATCATAAGGGGTGCAATTTCTCTAGGAGCCTTTTATCTCATGGGTTTGCGGTCTATGATGATGACGCTGACAGAGATTGTGAAAGAAAACGTTTTTTTCTTTGTCTCTTTTGATATCTATGTTACCAGTAATATAGAGCTTTTTAAGTCAATAATTAAACGTGAATTACTAACATGATAGCCGCGTATAATTATGATTCATATAAAACCGCAACCCATACTACATTATCATCGAAGGAGTAACACTGTTCAACTGAAACCGACAAATGTCTCTCAGACAATCAGCAAGTGAACTTGAAATGAATGTTGGATAATGAAGCTACTTTAGAATAATTTAGTGAAATCAGACATCTACATATATGTGGAATAATAACAGTAACACATACTTTTAATTATCATTATCACAAGAGGAACACATGTCCTATTTGGTAAACACAAGCTTAAGATATCTTTAAATATAGTGTGTGAACGGTTCTAATAGGAAACAAAATTTTAAGCCATTCGTGGCATTGTAATGACAGGTAATTTTTGTACAAATCTCGCTAAAGAATGAGCATAGCAGTAAGGTGAATAACTTTACTCTCTGCCAGAAAGAAATAAAGAGAAAACTAATGGAGATCAAAGCATTCACAATGGGAATTGCTATAAAGAAAAAGGGCAGTGTGACAATGATGGCTTGTAGTAGCAATCTTTGCTAGGATGTTCCTTGGTTTTTTCCCATTTAATTTGTAAATTATTGGATGATCATTGGTCACATGAGTTTTCATACACGTAAAGCTTATTACTAGGTCTAGTTTGAAGTTCAAAGAGATAAGGGCACATTAGTGTAAAGAGGGTATTCAAGGAAACATGATGAATGCCAGTTTTGGTTGTAGTGACGATCTTAGACTGCAAATGACATATATTTATGACGAATGCAATAAGATCTGAACGTGCGTTCAGAAAATTCTCATAGACCTCGACAAGTGAAGAAAAATCCAAATAAACGAATCGACTCTCAGGAACAGAATGTGATGAGGTGACATTAATTCTAATGAGATGACGCTAGTTTCCCTTTGCTGTCAATAGAAATCACAAGCGATAATCGACTCCACAATGATCACTTCCCGGAGTAAGTGTAATGAAGATGAGGTGATCGGAATTGCTTCGATAAAGTTCAGAATAAGTGCGAAGAGAGAGTAAGACGTATAAAAAGGGAACACGGATATCCTTCCAATACAAGTGTTAAAGCTGACGACACACATTGACCTTCTGTGTGTTCATTTTCACCTTAAATAAACAAAGAGGCCTTTCTCATTCTTTTTGTTTCAACAGTGAGGTGAAAGGTGTGAAAGTTAGCAAGTTCAAAGAATGACCGAGTTAAGTAATCTTATTACGAAAGTGATGTCAGAATGACACTAAGTAAAATTTAGATTTTTTGTGTTATTTCTGATATCAGACCAATAGTGTGTATATGGAATCAGCGGAAGATAGAAATATATAATAATCATATTTGTATAAAAGGAGCAAATGGATCAATTATCCGATAGCCTAATGGTTGACAGTTATCAAAAGAAATTCCCGAGCCAACCAGGGTAAAATAAGTGCAAATAATAAAATGTTAAAAAGGGCAAAATCTATGTAATGAAGATATGCAGAGAATTGTTTTTATAACTACTATGGCAATATGAAGGCAAAAATCAATTGCAAGAAAATGAGATAATCTTGACGGAATCAGCGACTGAATAATAGATAGTGACAATTATTTTTTTTAATGTACCTCTTTTTATTTATTGGGGCCAAATTCAAAAGACGCTTCTTCAAAATTTAAAAAAAAGTAAAAAAATTTAAAAAGTAAGCTGTTAAAAATGAAGTATACCGGGAACACGAGAAAAAATGGGAAAATGGAGTTAATTCAGGACAAGAAGTTCGCAAATTTTTGGAGCGCCAGCGTCTTCAGTCCAGGAAGATAACGGGAAATAAAAATATGTATTGTTTGAACAATGGTTTGGAGGGTGAAAAGAATGTAAAACTTAGGCACCAAATAAGCTAGTCAATAAATTAAGAAATGAGGCACTATAAACTACGCGGTCGTTTTAAAACAAAGGAATTGTTTGTCTTTAGCCGTGAGGTTTCTTCAGTACTTCCAGATGTATGTTTCGGAAAATGAATTCTTATATCATAGGCTAGACGTACAGGGCAAAAAACAAAGACTGGGTCGGTCTCTCTCTCTCTCTCCTCTCTTCTCTCTTTCTTCCTCTCCTCTCTCCTCCTTCCTCTCTCTCTCTATCTCGTCTCTCTCTCCTCTCTCCTCTCTATCCTTCTCCTTTCGCTCTCTCTGAAAATCACGTTCAAACATAGTACTAACTTTATTTCTCCGTTACTTGTCAGGACTGAATGCGGCGCTCTCGTTCCGCCAATTTAGGAAACTTCTTGACTAGAATTAATTCGATTTTTCCGCAGTCTTCCTTCTCTCCGACGCTCCATTTTTATCTGCCTACCTATTCACCTATTTTACTTTTTTGAGTTCTTCCTCTTTGTAATTATGGGCATATTGTGATAATGGACAGTTACTCATCTAAATAATATTGGTTATTTACGAATTGATTCATCCTCCTCTTCTAATATCTTTAAATTATTATTGTAAGATTAATTATAAAACCACGAAAAGGAAAATTTCATTTATCAACGAATGCATAACAGTGTCGACACCCTTTGTTTTGTGTTTTTCTTCTCTCTATGCCTTAGAATGCTACTTGAGACATTCCTATGTTCATTTGGCTACACTGTTATACCGCGTAAACAGAGATTGGGAGAGACGGACTGAAAATTTTCGCCACTCTTCCCATTTATCATGAATTTCTTCTATACTCAAAGATATATCCCCATGGAGGGACCCTATACTAGAGACAATGATAGACCCGTTTAGGAAAATCTAATGGAATAAAGAAGACATGAAATAACATCAGAATTTCTTCATCCCAAAACTGAGACGCGTGGATTCAAAATATGCCCTCAAAAATGGCAACTGAATTATAGGGGGTACTTCAGCACAAGTATAATAGGATAAGGCAGGAAATTTTTGGTAATCATCCCTCCCCGCCCCCATCACCCCCACCTAATCCTCACCAAGTATCAGTATCAAATGCATCTCCGATCCATGTCCAAGGGGACACGTTGTATGAATTCTTTAATCTAGTTATACGATTAATGTTACGGGAAAATGCTCCCGTGACAATATCCTTTGAGACTTTATCCAAATAAGTAAAAAAGAGAAAATCCTAAATGAATACTATAACATGCTGAATTTTTTGTCATCATTTCCTTTTTTTATTCATGTGTACATGGTACTTATAAAAACTTTTCTACTGTAGGTTACATGCCTCATTTTTTTTTTTTTTTTTTTTTTTTTTTTTTTATTAAACTCCTAATAATAATTCTAAGTAATAAGACGATTTTTCTTAGCTCGATTTTTTTCTAATTTTCCTTAGATTTCTGCCGTTTTAACTGCTTTTTTTGTTATTTGCAACAATTCTACGCTGTTTAGTTTCGGTAACAGTGATGTATAGCGAAGTAAATGTCTTTATTAGTATTTTATCCCTTTCATGTAAAACCTTAGAAACAAATAGGTCAGTCTATGAATGAAATTAGTAAAATGCAAACTCTCCGACGACGTAAAAAATAGTCATTTTCTGTCTTTAGTAAAGCAGCTTCCTCGGTATTTCCGGATGAGCATTACTGACTTATGCAGAAAAAGGAATGTCAGATACCACATAACATGAATGCAGAAATATATCATGGCTAAGCAGGCTCTCTCTCTCTCTCTCTCTCTCTCTTTCTCTCTCTCTCTCTCTCTCTAAACCACGCTTCTCATTGCATAACTTTATTTCGCCGTTGCTTCTCTGGACTGAATAAGGCCTGTCCACCAATTTGGGGAACTTCTCCCACGGAATTAACTTAATTCTCTTTTTTTTTTCTATCTCTCTTCTTCACGGCACATTTCAGTATTAGTTTTCCAATGACTTCTTCCTTTATTTTCTTTTTATTTCAATTTTAAAAATGAAATTTTCTTCCCGGTTATTAACGCAGTAGAGGGCGATTTTTGAGATCTGTATTTCAATATATTCTTTGTTCATTAATTTATGGGTTTGATATTGCTTTTATTAAGGTTACTCTTTTATTTCCTCATTATCACCTTTGCATTGACTGTATCTATTTTATTTGCCTCTAAAAAATTCATTCTTTTCATTTATATAAAGTTCTGATCTTTGAAAAGACTTACCAAACACTCTGAAGCAATAGGCCTTATAGTATTTCCATTCCTTCTCATTCTGGTCTGCAGACAACTCAGATTTCTCTTGTTATTTGTTAAACTGGAGCTGTTCTGTAATACTTCCATAAATCGGTTTTCGGATATTGACATCATTAGGCCAATAGCGACTACTTCTAGTGTTTCTTTTGTAGGTTTCATATAGACGCTATATGGTATATATTAACGGAATGAGAATTTTCCCATACGCATACAAATCTTCATAGTAGCTTCCATTGATTCATAATAGATCATCCCTGAGCAATATGCAATGAGAAAAGTCTCTTCATACGCGTACCACAGGTGCAGGTGTACTCTTACTGACCCATTATAATAAGAAATTCAACACTTCCTCAGAATGTTATTCTATGTTCAGTCAATAAACTGATAAAGTGGGACTCCACTTAGTGATCAAAGAAAGTCACCTTATTTACATATTCCTGACCTTACATTATTATTTTCATTTTGTTTACTTTATCTATTTTTGCGTGCTTACTGAATTTTGTTACTGCTTCGTGGTATTACCCAAATTTACAAATATTCAGCTTCCTTAGAGGATATTCTCGCACCATTCACAGTCACGTCCCTTTCCCCAATCTCTCCTAATCAAGGTATATAGAATTTACCTTGCTCCTAATATGGTGAAATGGCGCGAGAAGTTTCCTTGGCGCATACTTGGCATCTGTAAGTGGTATTAACGTCCAGTTACCGAAACTTTAAATCAATCTATCTATTTTATTTTTCAGGAAGAACCATCAAGGGAGAATTGTTATAGCCATGATTGCGCACGCAGTGTCGCCAATTCAATCATTGCATACTCAGATTAAGAGACTGACAGTACTAATACTTTAATTAAATACGACCTTGAGATATTGGGGGAAAGACCCGAGGAACACCCGGCAAGCCCAGAACCTACCAAGAGGAGATTTCCACCCCACGTCCAATGACTTTTTTTGTACACTCATTTGGGCCACTAAGAAGTTCCTGAACCTTGTAGGATGAATGAAGTTGTTCCGCCTCATAGGACCTAGGATAAGGTCCTTACGACCCAAAGTAAAATAGAAAAAATCCTTAAGCCCGCATTCGCAACTGTGACGAAGATAAAAGAAAACATCACGAGAGATGGATGTCAGCAAAGACCGTAAAGGAAATTAAGCGGACGAATGTGAGCCAGAGGGATAAGAACCCCTACCCCTCAGATCCTTCATCAGCGACAAATCCTCACCCCCCACCCCTCATTGTTTACGATTTTTCGAGTAACTATAAAAAGGGAGAGGAAAGTACCTGTTGTTTGATCAGTGGAAAGTACTCATTCTCGTATGAAAATTTTTCTCAGTACTTGAGCGCAGAAATTGTCAGACAAAATTATTACCAAGACCTTTCATGCAGTAACTGTTAAAGGAAGTAGCACTCGAGGCAACCTAAAACCTGATGAAGTGTTACTAATCACGTTACCCGAGGAAATTTTTAGTTTTTTTTCTCTACATATTCACCTTCTAATACTATGAATTAGCTCTCTCTCTCTCTCTCTCTCTCTCCTCTCTCTCTCTCTCTCTCTCTCTCTCTCTCTCTCTCTCTCTCTCCTAGTTGTGGGAAAAGTAGCGAAGAGGGTGAGAATAAAAAGTTGCACACCTGAGTGATCAGTTCCTCGTCAAAATGCATTATCAATGCTCTCCTCACAGGTCGGGGTGCAACATTTCATTGGATAATTGATTAGATAATTCTCTCTCTCTCTCTCTCACCATATATATATTCTTACGTTTGAGCCGGCCTCGTGCGGCCCAAAACGTAAAGGAACATATTATATGGAAATGAAAGGTAACTGGATTTTAACTTACCTTAAAAAAGGGGGGTTTTTGGTATTATTATTTTTAGAGAAAAAGGTCGCCAGAAAACTCAACTAATTACTATACATACATTTATTTACAAGAGGCCGTTTAATGGCCTGGAGAAAGAGTAAATGCAGCTTGTACACACGGGGAACAATATTGTCTCTCACAAGGGGATAGCTGGCTAAAATGAGATTCATGTAAAAGCTGGTGTTCAAAATTATTCATATTATCTTGCGGTAATGCAGCACTTGCGGGCGCGAAGACTTGGACACGTGACTCAGCAAATCTGGAAGAAATCCCAGATTAGACACAAAATAATTAAAGATTTCTTGCACAAGTTACAGTTACTCACTTTGTCTAACACACTGGGGAGGAACTCTTAGTGTTAAATGAAATATTCAGTGACTTCATTTGTCTGGGACGAGCACAAAAGGGAGGCATGCTGCCATGAGGCAGTGAAAGGAACAAAGGAATGTTCATTTGAGAATTAGGAGTTTGAATTTTGAAAATTGGGAGTAGTTACGTGATTAGGAGGGAAAGATCTGGCAATATGACTGATTCACAAACGTACCTGGATGCCATAGTAAGCTGGCCTTTGTAGAATGCGGCGTTGGCTTTGTCTCAGGCCTGGGCGCACCAGTAACGCCGTGGGAGGCCTAAAAGGAAGGGTGGAACATCCATCCGAGGTCATGGCTTGGAGCGGACTGAGATCAAATGCAGGTGTGTTTCATGGGGGATGAGTTCAGCTTATCCCCCCAAGAGCAGGGCATCCTGGAAACAGAACATACGGCCAGCAAAGGATTCACAGGAAAAAGGAGCTTAAGACGTAGGCCTAATAAGTCCCTAGCTAGCTACACACTTCCCTATGGGATCCATCCCTAAGGCTGACAAAAGCCTTTATTCCCCCTCTCTCTAACAGGAAATTCCTATCTCTGGCTGGCGTTTTCCCCTTTGAAGTCAGCTGATTTGGGGAAAAGGGCTGCTTTTCTAGCAATCAAAATATTTAACTAAATGCTGGATAGACGAGGAGATCAATAAATGTAACAGCTCCCCCCGGTTAAGAAGGTATTCACTCCCTTTCGGGCCTGAAGAGCTTGGCTAAATAAGCGATACGGCTAACTACAATGGCCTACCTAACTTATAGGTGGAGATGCTAAGTTTACGAACTTACGTAATCAATGTAGTCTAGCCTAAGTGAGAACTGCTGGTTGTCGGTGGCGTCAGTCTACTCTACCCCTATGTAAGGTTACTTGAAAATTCTACTTGCTACTACCCTAATGCCCTGGTACTAAATTATTAGCCTAACCTATTCATTACAGTTAATTAGAGACACAATCATTCCAGAGTGCGGTACGCACAGCAGTGGTTTATCGAACTGAATTGTTAAAATAAATGAGATGAGGTAATGATGTGTGAGGATGATGAGTGATTAGTAGAGTACTAGTAAGGAAATGTAATGAGGTAATTATGATATCTAAGTGAGGGTTAGTGATACAAGTTCTAGGGGGTTAAATGGTTAATCTACTGGCAGAGATCAGGCTGGCTACCTTCTCTGGGTAGGTGCCATAATCACTCTGCAAATGAATGTGACACTGTACCTCGGGCACAGGTGCCAAGGAGAGCATGTGGCTCTTTGGTTAGTGTGTTAATTTCGTCCCTTCTTATTCTTCTTATTCCTCCAGGGCCTGGCTATACCAGTCCTAGGAGTAGACGGAGGCACCGACTCTGGGGTAAGGCCAGAAACGCCATCAGGAGCAGAGGCAGTGGTAGCCTGAGGGATTTCAGGAGAACACCCTACTTCGGTGTCTGCAGCAACCTTCTTAGAGGTGGAACCTACTGCATGGGAGGCCCTCACTTCGGCTGCTACGACAGCCGTCGTAAGGGTAAGACTCCAGGCTAACTCCTGGTCGGGCAGTTCCTGGTTGTCCAGAGGAGGTGTAAAGGTGAGGTCTGCCGGAGATTCATCCTCAGGCGACAGAGGTGATATGGAAGAAGAACCGTGGAATTGGGACTGGACATGGGCTTGGCACTGCTCAGTGCTGCCAAGTGGCACTGGCAGAGAGTTGAGGTCGACTGGACCTGTGACGGGTACCGAAGGTGCAATACCTCTCAGCGGGCCCTTGGTAATGGGAGACAGAGGCTTGCTAGGGCACCTAGGCCAATTCGTGGAGTGCCCTATTACATTACAGGTTTTGCAACGGAACTGTGAATGATCAATCTCCCTCCTTGGTAGCAGGGGAGACTGCGGGTGGCCGTACTTCCGGGAGGAAGTAGATCTTGGATGGCTCCTTGCTTCGGAGTTGTTTGTCTTGGGGTTAGGACCCCTAGGCTTTTCGAAATGCGAGGGAGACTTCATGTCTTGCCCTAAAAGGAGGTCATAACCTCCTGGAATGTAGCTTGCAACTGCAAGAGTACATAATTTGGAGAAGTGGGGTCTGGTGACCCTCAATTGGACGATCGGATGGATCAGCTTGATATGGTTGATACTTCAATGGTGATGAGTTGACGACTGTCAACGTTAGCCCCTGGGGGGATTCTATTTTCCCGTATCAGGGAGATTTGAGCGCTAGAGTCGTCATAGGCTCTGACGTGGCTTGGCGGATAATGGCTTTGGAGGGGTGTGATGGTTATAGGGCCCTTAGCTGGGGATCCTAGTAAAGAAGAATTGGTAACGGCCATTGCGATGGCAGGAATATTAAAATTCGCGCACCCTCTGTAGTTGGCAGACATGTGACCCTTGCGGCCACAGTTTCAGCAGAACTTGTTCCAGAACTTCTTCCGTGGCTCTGGACGATAAGGCCGAGATGGCACCACAGGTTGTGAATCTGTGGGGTCACCAAGGCTTGAAGGGTGCTCTGGCACAGGTGAAGAGTCCTCTCCGGCAGTTATTTGATGTGGGGAGATTAAGGAATCCTCCTTTGAATTTCCCTCAGAAACAAGTCCGGCGTTAACTGGTGGGCTCACCTCTTCCAAAGTGGAGGAGGTAGGCGGTGAAATGGTAAGAGGCTGAGATGATGCGGAAGAAACTTCGGGCTCTGACACTGGGTCAGGGCCAGGTTTGGGAATAGGAAGGATGTCAGGGACATCGAAGGCACTAGCCTCTGAATCTAAAACTGATGATTGATTATTTGGCATGCTGCAGGGATCCAGTGCATCTGGTAGTGGGAGCTGTGTTTAGGGGAGATACGGCTTCAGGAGATCTCGGCCTAATATCACCTGATAAACGTCATGAAATTTATCAACTACGCCCAGGCGGCGCAATGTGGTTTCCCTGGTCTCCTGTTCCCCTAAGGGCATTTGCACCTTCAGAAGGACTGAAGGAACAGAATAGAGGTTGCCATCTATCCATTCAAAATGAATGGCTTCATCCTTCTGGATTTTGGCACCCCTAGGCAAGGCCTTTCTTGAAATGAGGGAGACCAGGGCTTCGGCATTGGCCATGACGTGTACCCACCGATAGGCTGTAGGAGACTATTCATCAAGGAGGGCTGCATGGTAGCCTTGGAGAAGTACACCCTGGAAGCTCTCGTCCCAAGGTAGGGATTGATTTGGGCACTGGTTGGAATCCACAGCATGCCCACGCACACAACAAGTGGTGCAGAACCACCGCAACCACCTCTTACTGGGAGTCCAGCTCATGGTCTGGGGCTTGGAAACAGGGGAAGACATTTCCCTTAGGCTGCAGTAGAGGCTCAGATAAATTTGAAAATGATGGCCAGGAATAGTACTGGATGGAATGGGGGTGCCTACTTGGTAACGTGGCACTCACCTGGAAATGGATTCTGCGACATGGTAGAGAAAAAGTCTGAATAGACTGGGTGCTCTGTGGCACTTGGGAAGTGTCCCGTAAGTTGGCGGCACTTCTGGAATGGCATCTTCTAATGAGGTGAGAAAATCAAATGGAATGTGCGGTGTACGTCACACTTAAGGGCGTTCCTAACTTGGGGATACGCTGGAATGGGCAACCTGTAGGTCCAATACAGGTGCACGGCACTTATGGAGGCGTTCCTTGACAGCACTATTCGAGTGCTGATGTAGCGGCACTTATGGAGGCGTTCCTTGTTTGGGTGATCCGTAATAGCAGATACACTAATGAAATGGGTGTTCCGTAGGACGGACACGCAGGTTAATAGCTACCTGTACTTCTGTACAGTGCAACGGCACTATGAGGAGGCGTTCCTTTTGACAGCACTTAAGGCTGGTATTGCGGCACTTCGGGAGGCGTTCCCGTGTGGAGTGTTCCGAAGGAACACTGATCCTTGTACATGGAACCACTAATGAAGTGGGCATTCCGTAAGGACGGACACACAGGTAAAGAGCTACCTGTACATCTGTACAGGTGCACGGTACTTGAAGGAGGCGTTCCTTGATGGCACTGGTAGCATGCTGGTGTGTCCCGTTGGACGACATAAATGCAATATACTCAAATATACTGAAGGGAAGTGGCACTATGTTTTGTGTCTAATCTGGGATTTCTTCCAGATTTGCTGAGTCACGTGTCCAAGTCTTCGTGCCCGCAAGTGCTGCATTACCGCAAGATAATATGAATAATTTTGAACACCAGCTTTTACATGAATCTCATTTTAGCCAGCTATCCCCTTGTGAGAGATAATATTGTTCCCCGTGTGTACAAGCTGCATTTACTCTTGTAAATAAATGTATGTATAGTAATTAGTTGAGTTTTCTGGCGACCTTTTTCTCTAAAAATAATAATACCAAAAACCCCCCTTTTTTAAGGTAAGTTAAAATCCAGTTACCTTTCATTTCCATATAATATGTTCCTTTACGTTTTGGGCCGCACGAGGCCGGCTCAAACGTAAGAATATATATATGGTGAGAGGGAGAGAGAGAGAATTATCTAATCAATTATCCAATGAAATGTTGCACCCCGACCTGTGAGGAGAGCATTGATAATGCATTTTGACGAGGAACTGATCACTCAGGTGTGCAACTTTTTATTCTCACTCTCTTCGCTACTTTTCCCACAACTAGGAGAGAGAGAGAGAGAGAGAGAGAGAGAGAGAGAGAGAGAGAGAGAGAGCTAATTCATAGGATTAGAAGGTGAATATGTAGAGAAAAAAAACTAAAAATTTCCTCGGGTAACGTGATTAGTAACCCTTCATCAGGTTTTAGGTTGCCTCGAGTGCTACTTCCTTTAACAGTTACTGCATGAAAGGTCTTGGTAATAATTTTGTCTGACAATTTCTGCGCTCAAGTACTGAGAAAAATTTTCATACGAGAATGAGTACTTTCCACTGATCAAACAACAGGTACTTTCCTCTCCCTTTTTATAGTTACTCGAAAAATCGTAAACAATGAGGGGTGGGGGGTGAGGATTTGTCGCTGGTGAAGGATCTGAGGGGTAGGGGTTCTTATCCCTCTGGCTCACATTCGTCCGCTTAATTTCCTTTACGGTCTTTGCTGACATCCATCTCTCGTGATGTTTTCTTTTATCTTCGTCACAGTTGCGAATGCGGGCTTAAGGATTTTTTCTATTTTACTTTGGGTCGTAAGGACCTTATCCTAGGTCCTATGAGGCGGAACAACTTCATTCATCCTACAAGGTTCAGGAACTTCTTAGTGGCCCAAATGAGTGTACAAAAAAAGTCATTGGACGTGGGGTGGAAATCTCCTCTTGGTAGGTTCTGGGCTTGCCGGGTGTTCCTCGGGTCTTTTCCGAAATATCTCAACGTCGTATTTGATTAAAGTATTAGTACTGACAGTCTCTTAATCTGAGTATGCAACGATTGAATTGGCAACACTGCTTGCGCAATCAGAGCCATAACAATTCTCCCTTGATGGTTCTCCCTGAAAAATAAAATAGATAGATAGATTTAAGGTTTCGGTAGCTGGACGTTAATACCACTTACTGATGCCAAGTATGCGCCAAGGAAACTTCTCTCGCCATTTCACCCTATTAGGAGCAAGGTAAATTCTATATACCTTGATTAGGAGAGATGGGGGAAAGGGACGTGACTGTGAATGGTGCGAGAATATCCTCTAAGGAAGCTGAATATTTGTAAATTTGGGTAATACCACGAATCAGTAAAAAAAATTCAGTAAGCACGCAAAAATAGGTAAAATAAACAAAATGAAAATAATATTGTAAGTCAGAAATATGTAAATAAGGTGACTTTCTTTGATCACGAAGTGGAGTCCCACTTAATCAGTTTATTGACTGAACATGGAATAACATTATGAGAAAGTGTTGAATTTCTTATTATAATGGGTCAGTACGAGTACACCTGCACCTGCGGTACGCGTATGGCGAGACTTTTCTCATTGCATATTGCTCAGGGATGATCTATTATGAATCAATGGAAGCTGCTATGAAGATATAAATGCTGGATATAAAGGCGAGGCTTCTCCAGAAATAAAAGGAATTGACATTCTTATATGCGTATGGGAAAATTTTCATTCTGTTAATGTATAATAACATATAGCGTAAATACGAAACCTACGAAAGAAACAATAGAAGTTGTCGCTATTGGCCTAATAATGTCAATATCCGAAAACCGATTTATGGAAGTATTACAGAACAGCTTCAGTTTAACAAATGACAAGAGAAATCTGAGTTGTCTGCAGACCAGAATGGGAAGGAATGGAAATACTAAGGCCTATTGATTCAGAGTGTTTGGTAAGACTTTTCAAAGATCAGACCTTTATATAAATGACAAGAATGAATTTTTTAGAGGCAAATAAAACACAGTCAATACAAAGGTGATAATGAGGAAATAAAAGAATAACCTTAATAAAAAGCAATATCAAACTCATAAATTAATGAGCAAAGAATATATTGAAATACAGATCTTAAAAATCGCCCTCTACTGCGTTAATAACCGGGAAGAGAATTTCATTTTTAAAATTGAAATAAAAAGAAAATAAAGGACAAAATCCGATAACAATGGAAGAAGTCATTGGAAAACTAATAATGAAATGTGCCGTGAAGAAGAGAGATAGAAAATAAAAGAGAATTAAGTTAATTCCGTGGGAGAAGTTCCCCAAATTGGTGGAGCGAGACCTTATTCAGTCCAGAGAAGTAACGGCGAAATAAAGTTATGCAATGAGAAGCGTGGTTTAGAGAGAGAGAGAGAGAGATAGAGGGGGGGGGGGGGGGTGAGAGGGGGGGGCGATGGGGAGAGCCTGATTTAGCCATGATATATTTCTGCATTCATGTTATATGGTATCTGACATTCCTTTTTCTGCATAAGTCAATAATGCTCATCCGGAAATACCGAGGAAGCTGCTTCACTAAAGACAGAAAATGACTATTTTTTACGTCGTCGGAGAGTTTGCATTTTACTCATTTCATTCATAGACTGACCTATTTGTTTCTAAGGTTTTAATGAAAGGGATAAAATACTAATAAAGATATTTACTTCGCTATACATCACTGTTACCGAAACTAAACAGCGTAGAATTGTTGCAAATAACAAAAAAAGCAGTTAAAACGGCAGAAATCTAAGGTAAATTTGAAAAATAATCGAACTAAGAAAAATCGACTTATTACTTCAAATTAATATCAGGAGTTTAATAAAAAAAATGAGGCATGTAACCTACAGAAGAAAAGTTTTTATAAGTATCATGTACACATGAATAAAAAAAGGAGATGATGACAAAAAATTAAGCATGTTACTGTATTCATTTAGGATTTTCTCTTTTTTACTTATATGGGCAAAAGTCTAAAAGCATATTGTCACGGGAGAATTTTCCCGTGACATTAATCATATAACTAAATTAAAGAATTCATACAAGACCCCTCAGAGATGGATCGGAGATGCATTTGATACTGATACTTGGTGAGGATTAGGTGGGGGTGATGGGGGCGGGGAGGGATGATTACCAAAAATTTCCTGCCTTATCCTATTATACTTGGGCTGAAGTACCCGCTATAATTCAGTTGCCATTTTTGAGGGCATATTTTGAATCCACGCGTCTCAGTTTTGGGATGAAGAAATTCTCTTGTTATTTTATGTCTTCTTTATCCCATTCGATTTTCCTAAAAAGGTCTATCATTGTCTCTAGGACTGGGTCCCTCCATGGGGATATATCTTTGAGTATAGAAGAAATTCATGATAAATGGGAAGAGTGGCGAAAATCTTCAGTCTGTTTCTCACAATCTCTGTCTACGCGGTATAACAGTGTTGCAAAACGAACATAGGAATGACTCAAGCAGCATTCTCAGGCATAGAGAGAAGAAAAACACAAAACAATGGGTGTCGACACTGCTATGCATTCGTTGATCAATGAATTTTTCCTTTTCGTGGTTTTAAAATTAATCTTACAATAATAATTCAAAGATATTAGACGAGGATGATGAATCAATTCGTAAATAACCAATATTATTTAGATGAGTAATTGTCCATTATCACAATATCCCTATAAGCACAAAGAGGAAGAACTCAAAAAAGTAAAATAGGTGAATAGGTAGGCAGATAAAAATGGAGCGTCGGAGAGAAGGAAGACTCCGGAAAAATCGAATTAATTCTAGTCAAGAAGTTTCCTAAATTGGCGGAACGAGAGCGCCGCATTCTGTCCTGACAAGTAACGGAGAAATAAAGTTAGTACTATGTTTGAAACGTGATTTTCAGAGAGAGAGAGAGAGAGAGAGAGAGAGAGAGAGAGAGAGAGAGAGAGAGACCCATTCAGTCTTTGTTCTTTAGCCTGTACTTCTGGCCTATGATATAAGAATTCATTTTCTGAAACATACATTATCAAAGTTCATCTGGAAGTACAGAAGAAACCTCAGTGGTAAAGACAAACAATTCCTTTGTTTTAAAACGACCGCGTGGTTTACAGTGCCTCATTTCTTAATTTATTGACTAGCTTATTTGGTGCCTAAGTTTTACATTCTTTTCACCCTCCAAACCATTGTTCAAACAATACTTATTTTTATTTCCCGTTATCTTCCTGGACTGAAGACGCTCGCGCTCCAACAATTTGGGAACTTCTTGTCCTGAATTAACTCCATTTTCCCATTTTTTCTCTTATTCCCGGCACACTTCATTTTTAACAGCTTACTTTTTTAATTTTTTTTACTTTTTTTGTAATTTTGAAGAAGCGTCTTTTGAATTTGGCCCCAATAAATAAAAAGAGGTACATTAAAATAAATAATTGTCACTATCTATTATTCAATCTCTGATTGCGTCAAGATTATCTCATTTTCTTGCAATAGTTTTTTTGCGTTCATATTGCCATAGTAGTTATAAAAACAATTCTTCTACATAGTTCAGGTCATTCATTAATCACCTTGTACTAGTCTGTAACAATCAGCCTGGAATATCTTCATTACATAGATTTTGCCCTTTTTAGCATTTTATTATTTGCACTTATTTTACCCTGGTTGGGTCGGGAATTTCTTTTAATAACTGTCAACCATTAGGCTATCGGATAATTTATCCATTTGCTCCTTTTATACAAATATAATTATTATTTATTTTTATTTCTTCCGCAGATTCCATATACACACTTTTGGTCTGATATAAGAAAAAACAAAAAATCTAAATTTTACTTAGTGTCATTCTGACATCACTTTTGTAATAAGATTACTTAACTCGGTCATTCTTTGAACTTGCTAACTTTCACACCTTTCACCTCACTGTTGAAACAAAAAGAATGAGAAAGGCCTCTTTGTTTATTTAAGGTGAAAATAAACACACAGAAGGTCAATGTGTGTCGTCACCTTTAACACTCGTATTGGAAGGATATCCGTGTTCCCTTTTTATTCGTTTTATTCTCTCTTCGCACTTAATCTGAACATTATCGAAGCAATTCCGATCACCTCATCTTCATTACATTTACTCCGGGAAATGATCATTGTTTGTTTGTTTGGTGTTTTTACGTTGCATGGAACCAGTGGTTATTCAGCAACGGGACCAACGGCTTTACGTGACTTCCGAACCACGTCGAGAGTGAACTTCTATCACCAGAAGTACACATCTCTCACTCCTCAATGGAATGGCTGGGAATCGAACCCGCGACCACGAGGTGGTAAGCAAAAAACACCATATCAACCACGCCACTGAGGCGCTAAAATGATCATTGTGAGGTCGATTATCGCTGGTGATTTCTATTGACAGCAAAGGGAAACTAGCGTCATCTCATTAGAATTAATGTCACCTCATCACATTCTGTTCCTGAGAGTCGATTCGTTTATTTGGATTTTTCTTCACTTGTCGAGGTCTATGAGAATTTTCTGAACGCACGTCCAGATCTTATTGTATTCGTCATAAATATATGTCCTTTGCAGTCTGAGATCGTCGCTACACATAAAACTGGCATTCAACATATTTCCTTGAATACCCTCTTTACACCAATGTGCCCTTATCTCTTTGAACTTCAAACTAGACCTAGAAATAAGCTTTACGTGTATGAAAACTCATGTGACCAATGATCATCCAATGATTTACAAATTAAATGGGAAAAAACCAAGGAACATCCTAGCAAAGATTGCTACTACAAGCCATCATTGTTAACTGCCCATTTTCATTTATAGCAATTCCCATTTTGAAATGTGGATGCTTTGATCTCCATTAGTTTTCTCTTTATTTCTTTATGGCAGAGATTAAAGTTATTCACCTTACTGCTATGCTCATTCTTTAGCGAGATTTGTACAAAAATTACAATGCCACGAATGGTTTAAAATTTTTGTTCCTATTAGAACCGTTCACACACTATATTTAAAGGTATCTTAAGCTTGTGTTCACCAAATAGGACATGTGTTCCTCTTGTGATAATGATAATTAAAAGTATGTGTTATTGTTATTATTACACATTTATGTAGACGTATCTATAGATGTCTGATTTCATTAAATTATTCTAAGGTAGCTTCATTATACAACATTCATTTCAAGTGCACTTGCTGATTGTCTGGGAGACATTTGTCGGTTTTAGTTGAACACTGTTACTCCTTCGATGATAATGTAGTATGGGTTGCGGTTTTATATGAATTATAATTATCAGCGGCTATCATGTTAGTAATTCACGTTTAATTATTGACTTAAAAAACTCTTTATATTACTGGTAACATAGATATCAAAAGAGACAAAGAAAAAAACGTTTTCTTTCACAATCTCTGTCAGCGTCATCATCATAGACCGCAAACCCATGAGATAAAAGGCTCCTTGAGAAATTGCACCCCTTATGATTACAGAAACTGTATTCGTCCAGAAGTCTCCGCTCAGCTCCACCCTACAGTTTCTTAGTTCTCGTCCCACTATGTATGGATCTTCCAACTTATCTAGTGACCAGCTGAGCCCTGCTGACACTATCGTGTACAATAATTATTGTTATTATAAATTTAGGGGGGGGGGGGGGGGAGATTGGACAGAAGTGACGATCACATGCTCACAAGGCGCCATTGTTATTCAATGATTCTAAGAAATGGCAGCGACAGCGACTGCATGACCAGCAGCAACAAAGCCACTTCTGGCACTCAGAGCTGAGCCATCAACTCTGTTCCATACAGAAACAGGATCACAACAACAGGGGGATCATATTTCACAAGATAGTGAAATATTCTAATTCATGGAATCTGTTTTGAAACGTTACATGCCTGCTTTCTGAGCTAATAAAATAATGAACGTTGTAAAAACTTTTAATCAATGCCTATTTGACATTAAATTTATGTAGTCTAATAAATTATTATGTAGGGTTGCTAAGTTACTCTTATCAGCTATCCTAACTTAGACTGTACAATGTAAATATGTATGTTGAATTACAGGTCAGTATGGCTGTGGCATGTGACATAGCTTTATTTACTTATTTCTTCATAATAATTACACTTGACACTATACAACTAACTTCTATATCATGGTTTATATGCTTTGATCTGGTTCTGTGATGTACTTTCCCTTGAACCACAACTGTATGAATGTGAATTGATGCAGACTGTAAATACATGTATACTTATTTAAAGAAATAGCTTCTCTTATAAGATGTGTGAGTACAATTGAAGATTCAAATATGCTTAAATCATAATATGTGAGATTCAGGACTGATTTTTGTCAATTTTGTGTTTAAGATTTCCTGACAAGAACAAAGAGCAACCTTACTTGGTTTAGAAACTTCAGACAGGATAAGGAGCCTAACTATGGATCATGCAAATGCAGCAAGCATTTTCTGCCAAAGAACATTTTTAAATCTCCCAGTATGCATGAGCTCAAGTTTCTGCCGCAGACTATGAAGTCCAGAATATGTTAAGAGGCAACAATGTGGCTACCAAAGCCGATTTAGTTTCCTAAGAAGTAACCGAAAGGACAAGCTGGCATATACATCTGCAATGGCAACCACAATATTAAATGTATGTCTATTAAAGTATCAGATACTAAAAATTTTAAAAAAATTTAATAAAATGATCGTACAGACTATTAAATATTGGCTGTCAGGTAACAGGATATTAAAACTAGGCTATTATTATGATGTTATTATGACTGTGGATTAAGCTTATACGGGATGGCAGCGTTGGAGATGTCAATTGTTTTAGCAATAATGATGTCAAACTTTACTGCCTGTCAGTTTGACCTATGAATAAAAGACGACAATATATAATTAGTTCTGCCTCTAAAGAGGAAAACTAGATTTGTGGTGGTAAGAAAGATACATAACGTCAGCAAACTGATCAACTTTATTGCTCAAGATATAAAAACTACTGCAGACAGAATAAATATTTTTAATTTTACACATAGTACATATTGTCCTTTTTAAATGCTGCAAAGATCATTTGCCAATCTTTAAAGACTGCTGAGAAAATTGGCTGTAAAATTAATTTGAATAAAAAGCATTTCTCTATTATTGGTGGAACACGCCACAGTGATTACCTAACCACCCTTGAGTCCTTATACATCAAATGACTTGTTCTGTCTTTGAATTCTAATGTTTCCTCTTATCCTCTTTATAGCTGCTTAGCATAACTGAAGTCGTAGGTTGGTGTCAGGTATTGGTCATTTGTTCTTCTTCTCCTTTGGATGGTTTGGTGAGAACTGGTTTCTTTTTTTTACTGTATAATTTTTAAGTTGTATTGATTTTAATTTTTGCAATTTTGTTAACTCTCAACTATATCTATCAAATAGTTTCTTGTAAATTTTAACGAATTGTGTTATACTTGCAGATTGAGGATGCACAAAGAAATGTGCGAAACGTCTCTTTCAATAAATAGTGGCCTTTTTTATATATTTATTGGACCCTGCTCTGTGTGTGTGTGTGTGTGTGTGTGTGTGTATGCATTTATGTATGTGTGTGTATGTACGTAGGTCTAAAAAATATATTTCAAAAGCAAATGAACATACAAATATGTGGAAATTATTTCAAAATGAGGAGGATATATTGAATTTTTTTTCGCATTTAATACACCTAAATATGTGCACCATTAGTTGGATGAAGCACATTAAAACAGAACTCTATTTATTGCCATGTTTGCCATAGCATAACCTCATCAATGGTGACAATGACATCAGTGTTCTTTTGCTTGAGATCAGTGATGTCCCGTACTTTTGTTCGATACACAATATCTTAACAGAGCCTTTGAGAAAGAAGTTCAGGGGATCACATCCGGTGAATGAGGTGGCCAAGTAAAGGAGCCATCCCTTCTAATCCACTGGTCTGGAAATATCTTATTTTGGAACCCACGAATATGCAGTCCTTAGTGTGGTAGTGCCAATGTTCACATAAAAAAGAATAGACTGGTCACAGCCATTTAACAATCATTACGGGAGCTGAAGCCATCGTCGCCATCTTGGTGAAGGATAGCAACAGCAAGTCAGGCTCAGAGTCGAAGAAATTTTTAATGCGTGTTTACCGAATGTATTCTGTGATCTAGCCTACGTAGGAATAAGAACAGTTTTTTAAACATGACATAAGTGAAAAACAAGTTTTTTATGCATATATATTATATTATATATATATATATATATATATATATATATATATATATATATATATATATATATATATATATATAATTACATTTGAAATGGTTGTATGAGTTATGAATCGTGACTTGAAAAGGTTACTCTGTCATGGCTTTTTTAATCTTTTTTGGCAGATATTTAAACCTATTGTGCACTGTTGGGTGTAGTAGCTGCGTCTGGCAGCAGTATGGATGGACTTTCTAGGAGAACGATTCAAATCTTGTCCTACACGATTGCTGTTTACCTCAGATTTTCTTTCTTATATAATTCCTTTACACCCTTAAGTAAACTGTATTGTATAAATGGAAATGTTTCTTAGCGTTTTTGCTTTAAGCAAAGTTTGATGGTTATAGACTTGTAAACTTTGTCTAGCAGTCAAGTCGCTCGTCATATCTGAAATGCCTGGGATAAAAATGATAATGATATAGCTAATTATTGCCAGAAAAGTTGAAACTTTGACGAAATGAAATATATTTGTACTTTATAACTAAATAAAAATCTTCCCTTAGATGTAAATGGCAGCGAGAGTCGTCCGGGCTTAAAAACAATTTTATTTTTTTTACTTATCCAAGGGATGCATCGAATGGGGTAACAGAATGAAAATACCAGAAATGGAAGATGTTATTTAAACATCATTGTTTAATGAAATAATGACATTAAGATTTCTCAGTATTTTACATAGAATTTGTGTTCGAAGTGCTAATGCCTAGACTTGAAAGACTGGGGTTCGGTCGCGTTGTGAGTCAGAGAATTATTTCTGTGAAATACATTTTCATGTTTTCATTCCCATACATATAAATACAAACATACACACTCACAAACATATATATACACACACACACACACACACACACACATATATATATATATACATATATAATATATATATATATATACATATATATATATATATATATATATATATATATATATATATATATATATATATATATATATATATATCAACCTCACCCTGGTAACAGAGGAGAGACAAAACAAATGCAAAAACTACCTTTCCCCTAATTTATTATACATTTATACAAGTAGAGACTCTGAGTCTAGAGTATAACATCACAAGAATCATAATAAATGGTAATCAAATTTGAATACCTTAGATATCGTATTACATAAATAATAAACCAAAGCAGTACTTTTAAACACATTAAGCATCACAATATATAAATGATAAACTGCAAAATAGCAGCTCAAATAGATAACCAGAACGAATCCACAAACATTTACAAACATATGTCAAATATATCAGCAACAATAATTAAACGAAATTTAAATAGTACACATGAAATAAATCAATACGAGAGCCACATTTCTGCTTACATATAGTATACAACATAAATGATTATATTTACAAAAAATATGATAAATCATTGTTTAAACAGAATAATAGGCAGCATGATAATTACAGTGATCATTACACACCAAAGCAACACCAAGATAATAACTCAATGTTCAAATAGAATATGCAGCATAATAAGTATGATGATTGTTACACTAAAGCAACACAACAATTGACAGAAATTGTCGAAGTTGTCATTCACTACCAACCGAATCAAAATAATCAGACTAAATTGGTCGAATCCAGTAATGACCAGCAACCAGAACACTCAGATTCGCCAACTCTCAAAATCCTCTTGTTGGTTAAAGAATTTCACCACGCATCCAAATGTAAAGGCATTCATCATCTCGCTGAAATTAACAGGTCCATCATACCCGATACTCATCCAAAGAATTATTTTGACACTCCTTAGAATAAAAAAAAAAAAGTCATGAATCCAATCAGTGAAACTAGACCCCAACTCCTGGCAAGGTCACCATGTTATGAACCTCACCCGGGGTTCTGCAGGCTCTTTAAGTTATACTTTCAATATGGAATGACTGGAAGGACCGGAACTGCTAAGAGAGGAGGGACAAAACAAATGTGAAAAATACCTTAAATCTAATTTATTACACATACACAGTGAGTACAGGTTTTGAGTCTCAAGTATAATATCTCAAGAATCATAATAAATTATAATCAGATTTATATACTTTGAACATCATATTGCATAAATGATAAACCAACACAGCACTTTTAAATACCTTAACTGTTAATGTATGGACATGCTTTCATAAGTAGCAAAAAAAAAGTTTTGGTTGGTGGACGGAGTCACTCATGGTGAGTAACAATATAGTGCGCCGTCAATTTGAAGGAATCAGGTTGGAAAGAGGTGCCATTACATCTATAGCCGATAAATTCCCTAATGACAACTTTTAGACTGGCTAAAATCCACTAGGCACTTATGAGATGGGTTATGGACTTCAAGGGAGGATGTAGTGACTCTCTTCTCACAAGATGTCTTTTTGTAAATTTTCTCACAAACATAACAAGGGGTTGCTGTTGGGTTTAGTTCTTATGTTTTATGATAGTATGTCAGTTATAAATGTAATTTTGCAAAGAAAATATTAGAAAAAATCATGCATAAATCCAAAAAAGTTATTGCATCTTTGTCCTCTAAATCTACATAAATACTTTACAACAAATACGTTCAGAATTTGTTACAAATTTTGATTGTCATATGTTTTGATATTGTGTGAGGTATGATTATAAATGTTACAAAATGATATTAATTTACTTAGTAGAGAAATCATGTATAACTTCTTAAAATTTATGATTATCTTATAAAACAGGCCTCTCGAGGGGTTGTTAATAGTTACTTTCAACTTTCAGTGGAAAGTTGGGAAATTTTTTTAGAATTTTTGTTCATACACCATGTGCATTTGTATATCTTCTTTTTACCATTAAGGTTTTTTTTTCTAAATTGGACGACCTCAAAAATTTCCCATCCTGGGGTGGTGCATATTGATTTATTATCCAATCCATTAAGGGCTAAGCATATTATACAAATGATAAACAGCAAAACAGTAGATCTGATAAATAAAAATCCTAAATGTCGTGATAGCTAAAGTAGGGAGTGTATGAAAGTGAGAACATTGGTTTTCTGTATATGGTAAATTTGTATTCTGTCATATCTCTGATTATTAAAACATCAAGAAAAGGAATTTTGTTGTTTGTTTCCCATTCAACTTTAAATTTGATGCTGGGCACTAATGCGTTTAATTTTGAAAGGAATTAATTAAAATTCCCCAACTTTTTATCCCAAAATGTTAGAATATCATCTACATATCTCATCTACAGCATGTTTTTGGGTTTTATTGCATTTATTACTGTAGTTTCAAAGTATTCCATGTACAGATTGGCTAGAACAGGAGTTAAAGGACTACCCATACTACACCCAAATTTTTGCTTATAGAATGATTCCCCAAGTGAAAATACATTATTAGATGCTCATAATTCAACTTGCTTCATTATTTTGTCAAGCGCCAATGGGAATTGATCTGAATAGGGGATAATTTTTCCCTCAAAAACTGAAGAACGTCCTGTACTGGTACTTTTGTGAATAGGGAATCTACATCAAGGCTTAAAAGTTTTATGTTGTGAAGTGGTATATGTGCTTCTCTGAATGTTTTGACAAAAATCTTCCGAATGTTTAATGTGACTAGGAGAAAAAGTGCATAAGAAAGGAGAAAGGAGGCTAGCACATGAAACGATGGGTCTGAATGGAAGATTGTCTTTGTGAGTTTTGGAAGGCCATAAAAGTAGGGTAGTTTAGGATTGATTACTTTAAATTTCTCTAACAGTTCAATACTCTTTTTGTCTTGGCCAATTAGTCTTACTTTCCGAAAAAAAATTCTGTGGGGACATTTTGGATGGGATTTTTCGTCAGTTTGTCGTAAGTGTTTGTGTCGCTAAGGAGTTAATTGATTTTGTTAAGGTAGATGTCTTTGTCCATTATTACGATTTTGCTGTCTTTGTCGGATCTTCTTATTATAACATCTAACTTTTTTAGCGAGTGGATGGCTATCATAAATCTATGGGGAACAGGATATTTCTTATTTAGGTCAGTTAAAGCATTTAATAACACTGCTTTTAAACACATCTCTTCTCGGCTGTAGTTTTTATTAGATATAAATTTATTAAAAGCCACTATGAAGTCCAGGTTGTAATGCGGTCTGGCATAAGGCCACAGGATAAGCCTAGATTTAAAACTAAATGTTGATTTACAGTAAGGGGGGTGTTGGATACGTTTATAACTTTGTCTTGTTGCTCAAGATTATTCCATGCACTATTGTTTATTAAGTTATTTAACTTACGTAAAAGTCTGTTGGAATGAGTCACGCTATTATAGGTAGCAATGTCAGAAGAGAATTAAATCAGATACCTGTATATGTGGTCCGTAGTGAGGAGGCGAAGATTAGACTGAGTTCCACATCACTCTGCAAAGTACGAAGATGTCGTTTTTCGTATTGGTGAATCTTTCCTCCAGGAAAATCAGTATTTTACCAGAAATGTGGCTGTTGTATTGATTTATTTCGTGTGTATTGTTTAACTTTTGTTTAATTGTTGCTGCTAATAAATTTTTACATATGTTTGTAAATGCTTGTGGGTTCGTTCCGCTGGCAAAATATTTGTATTTGCCTTGAATTTAACATTTAGGATTTTTATTTATCAGATCTACTGTTTTGCTGTTTATCATTTGTATAATATGCTTAGCCCTTAATGGATTGGATAATAAATCGATATGCACCACCCCAGGATGGGAAACTTTTGAGGTCGTCCAATTTAGAAAAAAAACCTTAATGGAAAAAAGAAGATATACAAATGCACATGGTGTAAGAACAAAAATTCGAAAAAATTTCCCAACTTTCCACTGGAAGTTGAAAGTAACTATTAACAACCCCTTGAGAGGCCTGTTTTATAAGATAATCATAAATTTTAGAAGTTATACATGATTTTTCTAATAAGTAAATTTATTTCATTTTGGAACATTTATAATCATACCTAACACAATATCAAAACATATGACAATCAAAATGTGTAACAAATTCTGAGCATATTTGTTGTAAAGTATTTATGTAGATTTAGAGGACAAAGATGCAATAACTTTTTTGGATTTATGCATGATTTTTTCTAATATTTTCTTTGCACTTTTCTTTGCAAAATTACATTTATAACTGACATACTATCATAAAACATAAGAACTAAACCCAACAGCAACCCCTTGTTATGTTTGTGAGAAAATTTACAAAACGACGTCTTGTGAGACGAGAGTCACTACATCATCCCTTGAAGTCCAGAACCCATCTCATAAGTGCCTAGTGGATTTTAGCCAGTCTAAAAGTTGTCATTAGTGAATTTATCGGCTATAGATTAATGGCACCTCTTTCCAACCTGATTCCTCCAAATTGACGGCGCACTATATTGTTACTCACCATGAGTGACTCCGTCCACCAACCTAAGCTTTTTTTTGCTACTTATGTGAGCATGTCCGCACATTAACAGTTAAGGTATTTAAAAGTGCTGTGTTGGTTTATCATTTATGCAATATGATGTTCAAAGTACATAAATCTGATTATAATTTATTATGATTCTTGTGATATTATACTTGAGACTCAAAACCTGTACTCACTGTATATATGTATAATAAATTAGGTTTAAGGTATTTTTCACATTTGTTTTGTCCCTCCTCTCTTAGCAGTTCCGGTCCTTCCAGTCATTCCATATTGATAATATAACTTAAAGAGCCTGCAGAACCCCGGGTGAGGTTCATAACATGGTGACCTTGCCAGGAGTTGGGGTCTGGTTTCACTGATTGGATTCATGACTATTTTAATCTAAGGAGTGTCAAAATAATTCTTATGTTGAGTAAAGCATTTTTTTCTTTTATGTTATGATAGGACAGCAAGAATTCTTTGGATGAGTATCGGGTATGATGGACCTGTTAATTTCAGCGAGAGGATGAATGCCTTTACATTTGGATGCGTGGTGAAATTCTTTAACCAACAAGAGGATTTTGAGAGTTGGCGAATCTGAGTGTTCTGGTTGCTGGTCATTACTGGATTCGACCAATTTAGTCTGATTATTTTGATTCGGTTGGTAGTGAATGACAACTTCGACAATTTCTGTCAATTGTTGTGTTGCTTTAGTGTAACAATCATCATACTTATTATGCTGCATATTCTATTTGAACATTGAGTTATTATCTTGGTATTGCTTTGGTGTGTAATGATCACTGTAATTATCATGCTGCCTATTATTCTGTTTGAACAATGATTTGTCATATTTATTGTAAATATAATCATTTATGTTGTATACTATATGTAAGCAGAAATGTGGCTCTGGAATTTATTTATTTCATGTGTACTATTTAAATTTCGTTTAATTATTGTTACTGATAAATTTGACATATGTTTGTAAATGTTTGTGGATTCGCTCTGGTTATCTATCTGAGCTGCTATTTTGCTGTTTATCATTTATATATTATGATGCTTAATGTGTTTAAAAGTACTGCTTTGGTTTATTATTTATGTAATACGATATCTAAGGTATTCAAATTTGATTACCATTTATTATGATTCTAGTGATGTTATACTCTAGACTCAGAGTCTCTACTTGTATAAATGTATAATAAATTAGGGGAAAGGTAGTTTTTGCATTTGTTTGTCACTCCTCTGTTATCAGGGTAAGGTTGATATAAATATATATATATATATATATATATATATATATATATATATATATATATATATATATAATATATATATATGTTTGTGTGTGTGTGTATGTGTTATTTGTTTATATGTATGGGAATGAAAACATGAAAATGTATTTCACAGAAATAATTCTCTGACTCACAACGCGACCGAACCCTAGTCTTTCAAGTCTAGGCATTAGCACTTCGGACACAAATTCTATGTAAAATACTGAGAAATCTTAATGTTATTATTTCATTAAACTATGATGTTTAATAACATCTTCATTTTTGGGTATTTATTCTGCTACCCCATTCGATGCATCCCTTGGATAAATAAAAAAAAAAATAGTTTTTAAGCCTGGACGACTCTCGCTGCCATTTACATCTAATGGAAGATTTTTATTTAGTTATAAAGTACAAATATATTTCATTTCGTCAAAGTTTCAACTTTTCTGGCAATAATTAGCTATATCATTATCATTTTTATCCCAGGCATTTCAGATATGACGAGCGACTTGACTGCTAGACAAAGTTTACAAGTCTATAACCATCAAACTTTGCCTAAAGCAAAAAGCCTAAGAAACATTTCTATTTATACAATACAGTTTGCTGAAGGGTGTAAAGGAATTATATAAGGAGATTGACAGGAGGACAGATATAAATTATAGTTAGATGACTATAAATTTACAAGCCGAGTTTCTGAAGTGTCCTAAAACGAATAAAAGAGAAGCAGACAAACAGAGTGACAGAGACGAAGTTAAGGACCTCTGTTGTGATTCAATCATCCCATTTCATCGATCGAGGCAATTGTAAATGCATGAACTCCAACGCTGGGAATTAATGACTTAATGAACGTGGCTATTCTCGTCAGAAAATTGAAAATTCCATTTATCGGAGAGAGAGAGAGAGAGAGAGAGAGAGAGAGAGAGAGAGAGAGAGAGAGAGAGAGAGAGAACTTTCTCCTCATCAGGTGAATGGTATTAATGGGACCAATTGAAAGCATAGTAAAACTTCGAGAACGCATAATTTAATTGTCTTTGTAACCTTCTTGTTACAGAGATTATGATAAAGTAACAAAAAGAGGAATTAATATAGGTTTCCTTCATACACGGCTGCAAACTGTTGATTTAGTAAACTTTGACAATTAAAGGAATTACTTTTACCCAAGTACAAAATACACAACATAATGGAAAATACAGTTACGGGTTGGTTGCTAAATTTATCTGATGTATATAAGTAACTAACTATGTAATTTTTACATAGACTTTAATTTTGTATTTAGAATAATAACAGGGCATTCTTTAGTGGAATAGCAGGGAAGTGATATAAAAAATATTGTTAGTAATTCTCGTGTGGATAAAGGGTGGACCTATCTAATACGACCAGTTAAGCTATGATCTTTTCAGCTAAAAGAAAAAAAAAAAATGCGTGAGGTTATAAGAAAGCTGTCGCTAGGTATTATAGTATGAATAAGTAAACCCTTTTTATCGGACTTAAGCATTAAATATCGCCAGAAATACTCAATTTCTCATGAAAAGAAGAATTCCTGAATATCGGATACATTGAATATAGGAACAAAATCTTTTTTGAATAATAAGGTAAACAATTAGGGAATGGATTCAAATATAAATGGGCAAATTAATCAAGGATGATGTGCAAGAAATGTCTTTAACTCCTTGCACTATATTATTTTCTCAGTCACAATTGTATGGAATGGGTGTGACAAACACAGGGTCACCGATAACAATAAATGGTTGCTGAGTAATTCTTGGTTACAGATGAAATAATTATAGTTATAATCTAATTAATTCATCTAGGCACCATGATTCTTAATATGATAACGATATATCAAGGTCCAAATAACTCGATATATCATAGCTTTAAATTACTTATGGGGCGTGGCTTCTACCAGGTAAACATATAATTAGGGTGTTGACCGGAGATCCTAATTTGAGAATACACGATTGTATATTGTGTGCTATTTCCTTGTCCATGTACATACTGTGAGCTCTTAAAAACAACCTATTAACTATTTCAAGGCCCTTGACACCCTCCTTTTTTAATATAACTAATGAACTAGGCTTCTGATTAATGTGAAACCGAAACCACCAGAGTTTGAGACACCGACCTAATTAAGAAAAATGGATTCAAGCATCTACTCCGCATTATCGTCTTACTTTATATCGAGAAATGTCATCTCAATTTTGTGGGATGGTGAGAACAGAAATTAAGACCTGGCAACTAGGCGCTGAAAGACGTCTGTCGACCATGACGTGGGGCCCCGTGACGTTTACACCTGACACGCCCCCGTTTCTGTATGGTTATGAAATAATATATAAGTTGTAGTGAATTATACTGTTCTTTAATGGAATCTAAAATACTGATTGGTTATTATGTTTGAATAAGCTCATTTTTAGCTTCTCTTGTGTTTATTATTTAATTAATATGTAATTCTTACGAAAAAGAAGACAGAAAATAAAAATCTCGGATGGCAGACAGAGACTCAGAGAGGTGATCGTGTTAGGGAAGGTACATGTCTGTTAGATACCGGCATTGACAAGGGCTCCTGCTGACACCTTGCTTACTGCCTTCTATTGATATTTTATTTCATGTCTAGAATGCTTCACCATTGTCCACAAGGTTGTCGTGATACTTTTGTGTTGCGACTCTTGACATACTACAAGAGGGAAGAAGACAATAATAAACTGAAGATTGGATTGAATAGGTTGGTATCATGTCATGTTTAATGGCGTACCATTCCGGACATGTATAGTTGAATATTATGCATTATCAGATTCTCTCTCTCTCTCTCTCTCTCTCTCTCTCTTTATATATATATATATATATATATATATATATATATATATATATATATATATATATATATATATATATATATATATATATCAATTCAAGCTACAAATGTCCTTTTTTTAATATCTAAATTCACTTTACCTCCCAAATGATATATTTGATTTAGATATTAAAAAAAGGACATTTGTAGCTTGAATTGATATATAAATGGATCACGGTTCGATGTGATAATTATTCATATATATATATATATATATATATATATATATATATATATACACGTATATATCGAAATCCCATCTTGTGAAATACTCTCAAAAACAAAGTTTCCGATGTGCCTTCAGGTAATATTCCTTCCTTCTTGAGTTCTCTTGTCAGAGTAGTAATTGTAAAGGTATCCTTTGACAAGAACTTGCTGTGAACATATTGACGAATTGTACCGATGGTAAAAGAGTCGAACACATCTTCAGCTGGCTGTGTGGAATGAGACTGTACTGAATCTGATGAAGGCGGTGCTAATGGTGATGGCGATGGAGCTCTTGATAGTGCTGGCGATGAGGGTGTTGATATTAATGGGACTGTGATGATGGTGGAGTTTGTTGTCCTGCAATTGGCCGTGAATGTATGGTGCGCCTGAACATCTGACGGACGGCATTCCTTGTCATATCCGTGACATCAGCAACTCGGTCATACGGTCTGTTTGGGTAAAAAATATATATACGTATTTTTTACCCAAACAGACCGTATGACCGAGTTGCTGATGTCACAGATATGACAAGGAATGCCGTTCGTCAGATGTTCAGGCCCACCATACATTCACGGCCAATTGCAGGACAACCAACTCCACCACCATCACAGTCCCATTGCTATCAACACCCTCATCGCCAGCACTATCAAGAGCTCCATCGCCATCACCATTAGCACCGCCTTCATCAGATTCAGTACAGTCTCATTCCACACAGCCAGCTGAAGATATGTTCCACTCTTTTACCATCGGTACAATTCGTCGATATGTTCACAGCAAGTTCTTGTCAAAGGATACCTTTACAATTACTACTCTGACAAGAGAACTCAAGAAGGAAGGAATATTACCTGAAGGCACATCGGAAACTTTGTTTTTGAGAGTATTTCACAAGATGGGATTTCGATATATACGTATATAAATATATATATATATATATATATATATATATATATATATATATATATATATATATATATGTATATATATATATATATATATATATATATATATATATATATATAAAGAGAGAGAGAGAGAGAATCTGATAGTGCATAATATTCAACTATACATGTCCGTGATGGTACGCCATTAAACATGACATGATACCAACCTATTCAATCCAATCTTCAGTTTATTATTGTCTTCTTCCCTCTTGTAGTATGTCAAGAGTCGCAACACAAAAGTATCACGACAACCTTGTGGACAATGGTGAAGCATTCGAGACATGATATAAAATATCAATAGTAGGGAGTAAGCAAGGTGTCAGCAGGAGCCCTTGTCAATGCCGGTATCTAACAGACGTGTACCTTCCCTAACACGATCACCTATCTGAGTCTCTGACTGCCATCCGAGATTTTTATTTTCTGTCTTCTTTTTCGTAAGAATTACATATTAATTAAATAATAAACACAAGTGCAGCTAAAAATGAGTTTATTCAAACATAATAACCAATCAGTATTTTAGATTCCATTAAAGAACAGTATAATTCACTACAAATTATATATTATTTCATAACCATACAGAAACGGGGGCGTGGCAGGTGTAAACGTCACGGGGCCCCACGTCATGGTCGACAGACGTCTTTCTGCGCCTAGTTGCCAGGTCTTAATTTCTGTTCTCACCATCCCACAAAATTGAGATGACATTTCTCGATATAAAGTAAGACAATAATGCGGAGTAGATGCTTGAATCCATTTTTCTTAATTAGGTCGGTGTCTCAAACTCTGGTGGTTTCGGTTTCACATTAATCAGAAGCCTAGTTCATTAGTTAAATAAAAAAAGGAGGGTGTCATGGGCCTTGAAATAGATAGTAGCTGACACGCACTTTCTATCCGATGTTGTGTGATAAAGAATAATTAATCTACGAATTAGTGTGCGACCTTTGCGTCTCATTACTATTTAATTAACAGTTATAGTTGTTATAGTTGTATATCACTGCATGATGTATGCTTGTTTATTTCTTTTAAGAATTTGCAAAACATTTACATTTTGTATCTAAGTTTAATCTTTGCAAAGATACCTTGTTATTAACATTGTGTTTTCAACCCCCTTTCTTCCTAACTACAGCTATTTGCCACTTAAACCTCGCAAAACACTAATTATGTAAACGCTCAAGTACCGCTGGCTCTAGTTTACATTGATTCCATAATGCCCTGACTAGGACTATAATATATGATATTTGGTCATCGATATCACCTGATGAAATGGACCAGTTAATCCTCCCATTCATTAGAAAAGTACCTGACTGTTAATGGCATTTATGTCTTGCTCCGAAACAAGAGTCAATACTATATGCTGCAACTAAGTGCCCATAGAGGGTAATCTAGGTATTTTGAAAATAAGATTGCCCCGTGAGTTAGAGATTTAGTCATTACCGCTGGGTACGAAGAGAGATATTTGGTTATGCATGGTTATCCCGTCTTGCAATAATTATTTCTATCTTGCTCTTGACTGTTCCCTTACATACCATCCGGCTAACAGATTTTTTTTCCTTTTCCTCTTCCTTCTTATACTTTCTAATTATTTACTCTTCTCGCCAACTATCGTTCTCACTTTTCTGTGCAAATTTCGCCACGGTGAAACAAAAACATTTACCATTACTACGTGTTTAGACAAGTCTACTACTTTGGTCATTCTTACACCTCACAAAATAATACGTCTCAACAGCTCCCACGTTTTTCTCATTTTCTACAGTCGACTATCATTCCAACTTTTGCTTTGGTAGATGTATGTTACTGTCATAGACAGACACAGTTATATCTTTGATATATTTTTGGAATCAATACTAAGAATAGTGCATTCTACCACGGTGGACAAGTTACTTCTCGTTTCACTGGTAGAAGTAAACACAATCATAACAGCTGCTCTCTCAGACACATATTATGAATAACTAGTCACGGTTTTCATTACGCTTTGTTTCTAGTGAATACAAGTCCCCAAAACTGTGGTAAACTACATGATTTTATGTAAAATGTGTATTTTTGAACATTTTTTTTTATATAGCCAGTGACATCATATTAGTTTTTGTATAGCATGTATAGCTTTAAAAGCCTTAACCTAAAATGGTTTCTCTTTTGTTTTTCAGTTATGTCAATCAACCGCTCATGGTTTGTAATTATAAAGAATATAAAAGACCATGGAATGTTATTTACATATAATTTGAGAATCAACACAGAACGGGGCTGCAAATCACAAATAAATACAGATCCACGACACACTAATCCTGGTCAGGGCACCAAGCCACGATCATATGTAACATTTTCCCTTTCTCTCTCTTACGATGAAAGTTAGGATTATTGTTTAATTTGATAACAAGACTACGGTAGGTTCCATTTTCAGATTTATCACATTAAACACAATGCTAATGTTCATTTGTATGCACGAGAGAAATTATTTATGAGCAATGGACGATGGTCGAATATTCAAGAATTATTCGATAAGGTTTCCACACATAAATCTGTAAAAAATGAAGGAGACATCATGATAAAGGCTTATTCATCCTACATAAAAAATAAATGTTGGTCATTAGCATAGGTATAAAATTTTGACATATTTCACTGGGATCTTACTTCGTTTAAAAATGTTCTTTTCCCACGTAGGGATCGACATCGAGGTCATGTTTTATAATAAGCGCAAAACTGAGATCGTGTTAGATTTTCCATATACTATGTGGAAGAGATGGAACCCAGACGAAGCTTTTTAATAACAGCAGAGTTACTACAGGTCATTTCTAGAAAGAAAGGGTTTTCCCCTTTCTAGAAATGACCTGTAGTAACTCTGCTGTTGTGATTTTTCATTATCAAGCTTCGTCATGTAATTCACAATTAACTTGAACATAATTTTTCAGAGATTATGTATTAAAAATAGAAGTTGATTTTAACTGTTTGCTTTGTTTGCACATTCAGTCTACAAATGTTTATTTTCACAGATTCATTTTCTTAACAATAAGATCAAAGTTAATTTAGGGCATGAAACCTCTTACATTACGTGCTTTCTTTCATAAATTTCGTCTATTTGGTAATTCTGTTTTTTATGTTTTTTTCCTTGTTACTCTCTCTCTCTCTCTTTCTCTCTCTCTCTCTTTATATATAATATATATATATATATATATTATATATATATATATATATAGATATATATATATATATATATCATATATATCTATAATATATATATATCATCTATATATATATATCTATATCTATCTATATATTATTATATATATATATATATATATATATATTATAATATATATATATATATATATATACATATATATTATATATATATATATATATATAGGATATATATAGATATATATATATATATATTATATATATATATATATATATCTATATATATATATATATATATATATATCTATATATATATATATATATATCAAAATTATTCTGGATCATTCTCTTACCTCAAAGTTGAGACCATCTTAGCCTTGCAACAGCTAAAAGTAACAAAGTCAAGCGAATTTAAAAACAAATGGAAAGAATGCCATTCTGAATTAATTTTAGTGTCTGCTGAAAATAACTTGGGTATCCTTTTCCCCTTTGACATATAACCATAGGAATTTCAATTTTCGTCTCTATGTACTTCGGTGAAAAGGGTGTGATTGCTCCTTCCAGTGGAATCTCCAAAGCCATAGGAAAAACGTTTTTCTGAAAGCTTTAGCTAAAGTCGATGGTTCAGTATTATTCAGGATGACATAGACGAAGAATCCTAGTATTTTATTCTCTATTTTTCTTTTACACAAACATAGAAAGAAAGTGAGAAACATAAAATTCTGCTGTAAAGGGAAAAATCCATTTGAACGTTAAATTCGTCGGAGTTACTATGGAAAATGAACAGGGAACTTTTACAAGTTTTTTTTTTCCTTTTTTTTATACTTGAAAGCTGTACCATCGGTGTGCTGTAGATAGCTCGGGTTACTCAAAGAATACGTGCTTTTATTTTTTCTATTTCTTATTTTACGCTTCAATGCAATTTTACTTAAACTACCGGCACCTGATCTAGAGCACTCGCTTATACGATGTGGAAACATGTTCATAATTATGTTAGATTATATAATGATGTGTATGTGCACGCACTGTTTTATAAAATTAGTATATTTTAACATGGACTTTATATATCTTTTGAAAACCCCATTTCTTGACAACTGGAGTATTGATACAGGTGAGAATGAAAGACTTTGGCAGATATTTTCAATTCACAGTTATTTTATTTGGTTGTAACTTTCCTTATTTATCGTGTCATAGCTTCTTCAATGTGTTTTTAATAGCAATTTCTTTAATGCATAGTACGGAAACTGTGTATTGAAATTCTAACTCTTGTTCTGATAGTGGATCATGAGTTTTAGTTTTCGATCGAGATACCTTCGTCTATCCGGCCTCACTTTTCCTGTCCATCCTCATATCTTGAAAACTACTGCGGCTATAGGACTGCAGATTGGCATGTTGATTACCCACCCTCCAATCATTACACATACCAGATTGCAGCCCTCTAGCCTCAGTAGTTTTTATTTCATTGAAGGTTAGAAATAGCCACGATCGTGCGTCTGGCACCGTTATAGGCATTAACACAAACCACCACAGCATGGCTGAAAGTTTCATGGAGAGTTTCATACAGCATTATACGTTTCACAGAAAACTATTGCACCGAAGAAATTTAGGCGCATCTTTTGCTTGTCTCTTTCGTATCCAGAAGTAGCTGGCGTTGCCAACTTGTTTACAAGGTACTACAGCAAAACAAGACTCTTGGACAAAAGCACTGGTTCAGAGGGTCAGACTGCCGTTTAGACAAATGGTTCGCGCTGTCTATCTTCCTGTCTATTTTGCAGGTTCCATTTACTTTAATTAATGAAAACAGAGTCTTACGCTTGTTGCTAATCACGATTTTAAACGAAGGCCATTCATGGGTGAGTGTGGGAAGAGAAAAGTGATAAAACCTAACTCTGAGAAGTGAATATCAGCTTAATAATCGCATAGAGGGAGTTGTCAGTTAAAAAATGTGTGCTTGTAGGAAAGAGGTGAGATAATGAAAGGTGACGTATGGTGATGGAAAAATGGAGAATAAGGTTTTTGTTTTAAACTTACAGAACTGAAGAGAATATTGTCCACAAGTGTACTTCATAAAGCTGAATAACTTGATCGAAGACTAGTTGCGAGCAGAAAAATTTAATCCAGTATGATTTTTAGAGGGCAGTCGGAGCAAAGATTTGGAATAAGAGAGGGATGTTGATTCAGAAAAATAGGATATTGAGCAAACAGATCTTAAAGTTAAATAGGAAAATTGGAGAGATTTTCCTTAAGTACAGGGTGGTCCGAAAGTCTTATTGTCCCTACCAAAAAGTACCAACAATAGAGGTACAAGCATTGCAATAATGCAAAATACATATCCTGGATTCAGTTTCTTCTTGTTACCCCTAAATAATATTTTAATTTTCACGATTTTTTGTCCTAATATTGTTTAACTGTTTTATTTCAAATGGCAGAAAGCAAATAAACTGAATCCAGTACATCTTCCCTATTACTATAGTACTTGTTCTTCTATTATTTCAGTGTTCTCATTTCGTTCTATAGTTCTTACAGTGAATAACCTGAATCCAGGATATGTATTTTGGTATTATTGCAATACTTGTACCTCTATTATTGGTATTTTTCGGTAGGGGTTACAAGACTTTCGGACCACCCTGTAGAAAACAGTCTCGCGTTGTTGGAGTTTTTATGCAGGATGGAATAGAAGATAAAATAGGAGAAACAGGTGTAGATAGTACGTGTGATGTCTTGTTTGACCTCCACACATTCTTCAGATGCCAGATACTAAATTCACAATGAGTTAAATAGCACTAAAATAGATGAAAAGTGAGCATAAATCAATTCAAGGGAGTGAAATAAAACACTGAGAAAAATACCTTATTTCAATATATAAATCCTCAGATAGAAATAATCCATGAACCTCGTAGTTCCATGCTGGACGGGTGGCTTTCGAGCTCGGCGGCCAATCCGGTGGTCCGAAGTTCGATTCCCTGCTCTGCCAACGCGGAATCACACTATATCGAGAAATTCATTTCTCGATATAGTGTGGTTCGGATCCCACAATAAACTGTAGGTCCCGTTGCTAGGTAACCAATTGGTTCCTAGCCACGTAAAAATATCTAATCCTTCTGGCCAGCAGTAGGAAAGCTGTTAAGCAGCTCAATGGTCTGGTCAAACTAAGATATACTTAACCTCGTAATACATGAATAAACTACAATCACCTTTAATTGAATAATAAAATACACATACACTATTAATGATAGAATGCAACACACTTATCCTCAAAAATAGAGGGTCCCGAAAGAGAGAGATTGTCAAAAAGAACGAGTATCCTAACTAATACAGGAATTATAATGGGTCCTAAGTTTTACTTTTGTTCGCTCAAAAGCTATTGCAGTGGTTTCTTCACTATATAAAATCTCCGCCTCCGTAGAACAACACAGGGAGGCGGTGGTAAATTTAAGAGCATGGTCTAAGAAACCGAGTTTCTGTACATGTGCTGGTGGGCACAGGGTATATAGAATAAGGGAGACCTTGGGTGGGCAGAGCTACACCTTCGTCATGCGGCGAGTGGGTAGAGAAAGACTCGAAGGGGTATGTTTAAAAACCAAATTATTTTAATAATGGTATTTCCTCAATATTTTTTTTATAAAAAATGTGATTAAGCAAAATGCAATGTTTATAATTGTTTTAGAGGTAATGAAAGGACAATAACAGATTTATTTCATTCATTGCATATTAAACTTCACTATGAATTCGAGAAAATAACTGAGAAACAACTTTATTTGTGAAAAATAAAATTCACGAGATAGCTTCTTATATGGCCAATGATAAATTAATTATTAGTTAGCCATTGCAATTATATACATGTATCATACATTTTCTAAAAACCCTTAGTTCCATTAATTTATGCTGGTAGTTTGGACAATTTCCGTTTTTTCACTGCGCATATTTTTCATATTCTGGTTCAGGACACGCATTCTAAAGAATATTCTGCATCGTACCTAAAATGTTCCAACGTATTGTGGTAGACTGCAAACTTCGTGATTTCACCCACTAAGGTCTTCATAGAATCTACCTGCCCTCAAGTTTTTCTCTCCATGATACTTTTGGAAGAGCTTCTCCAGATTTTTCTTTTTTCAAAAAAATCGGTCACTGGTTGCATCAAATTCTCTTTTTCCCTGAAAATGCAATTAATCCAGGTATTGTTAATAGTCTTTGCAATGGTACTTAAAAACTGGTGTTGAGGAAATTTATGTACAATGCATCCACCGACATATCATAATCACTCATTTTCCATTGCTTCTTCAAAATCAATTGATTCATCAAAATTTGGTGTATCACCATCAATATATGGTCTGTCCCTTCCATTTTATGAAGTCATCATCATCTGAAACTGGAACAGCATTGCAGACAAGCATAATTCTTCGAGAAGCTTTATCTGGTGACTAGCTAACGAGACTCAAACAATGAAATAACGTACCCTCAGATAGACTCGTAATCACAATTTTCTATTTGGGTATTATATTTGGTACCAACCCAGGCAACGTCTATCCCTTAAATGTATGCCTTCATCCGATTTTTTACTTAAATTGGGAATGGATGTTCATAGCATGCTCCCATTTGTCTTGCACAAGACAAGAAATGCTTTAGCACGTCTTGGTTTAATCTATAAGTTATTATACATATGCAATATGTCTCTCTTAACATTTCCTACAAATTTAGCAATGATCTTAATGACACAATTAGTCCACCTCTGAAATGGTAATAATCTATGAGATCCAGAAATTTTCATTGATTCAGTAGTATTTATCATTTGCTTCAAAATAGAATTTTGATTTTGCAACTGCAACTCCTAGGCATTCCGTGAGTACTTTTTATCTTTAGCAGTCTTAGAAATGAATAAAGCAAGCCAAGAATCAATAAAGTAATAAAAAACTTGTGCTAGCCCAATCTCTGCTGCGGAGTAGCCCCTTTTCTCCAAAAAATGTGAAGATTTGACAGTTGTTTCAGAGATTAACTGAATTGTTAATTTAACATTGCAAATACACAATATAAAGTCAAGATTGAATTCACAACGCCTCTTTTCTGATAAACTTCCTTGGAATGACTGACAGGTAAATAACCTCTCTTTGATCAGGGCCGATTCTATCATTTGAATCTTGTACCGGCAGTTGCTGTTATAAATTATACGTGACAAATTCCAGTTTATACTATGGTTACATTCATTTATTGGTTGAAAATAGCTGAGTTCTGTTGTCCATACCTAACTGACCGTTTGTACTGTATTAATCTCTGGGGAAGTGATTTTCCTGTAAATCCGATGTAAGATTGGCCACAGTCTAGGCATGGGATTAAGTAAACGCCTGTGTCCTTGGGGGATTAACGTCCAACAAAAGACATCCCCCAAGGGGGGATTCATCTTGTTATCAGCTTAAGCATGATTAGATTACAACACACTCAACCGGACGTTGGATTCCAATGATTCTCCATTTCTTGTCTCATTTCCGGATGGAAATAACTCAAAATATTACCTTAGTAAATAACACGGATTCACCGATGTTGAGTTTCAAAACATCATAACAGGGCTGAATGGCAAATGATCATTAAAGGTGCAACTCTTTTCTCGATCATTAAGTAGCTGGTCTAGGCTTGCATTCTTCTTCTTCTTCTTCTTCTTCTTATTATTATTATTATTATTATTATTATTATTATTATTATTATTATTATTATTATTATTATTATTATTATTATTATTATTAAAATTGAAATATCAAACATCTAACGCCATTTTCCATCAAGAGAAAAGGGCTTCATGAATTTTTTGCCATTTTATAAAGTGCTTCATTTTAAAATATTCTTGTGTTTGAGTATGATAGTTTGTTTATTCAACATCCTTACTGTACAACTTGATGTCAATAGTTAAACTTTCCCTAGCAAGGACGGTTAATAAGAACTCTCGGAATTTGAAATGCTGCTCTCTTTTCCGGTGACGGAAATAGATTCAACGTAGTTATCCTCCAACTAATCATCGTAAGTTATTATTATTATTATTATTATTATTATTATTATTATTATTATTATTGCTGTGCTGCTTGCAGTATACACCTATCTAGTCAATAACTAATGCATCTGGCCTTCAACACCTTGTACCTTATTAATTTTTGAGAAACTGCTTACATCACCTTTTATGGTATTTGATGAAACTTATAGCAAATGAAATTGGTGGTACGGAGACTTTCATCTAAAACAAAGTTCATTTAGGTATATGAAGTGGCTGTGAGGATGTAAAATAAAAACCATTTACATTGTTTCTCTAAAATTATGTACTCTCAAAATATTTGTAGACAAGGTTCCAGTAGACATTCTGTTTAAACAAGAACTACTACCATTTATTTCAGGTGCCTTGTTCAAGGTTGGTAATTTGGCAGAAGACGTTTGACACCCCGACCTAATTGACAAAAATGTGCATTAATGCTTAATATTGATAATTAAGGTAATTATAAGAGTAAATTGAGGGTAGACTAAATCATATTAAACACGCATACCAACAGAGGTTAGAAAAACGTCATCATACAAGTACTTTCGACTCCTTCATTGTATCACTTAATATAGTAGAGGGACTGCCCCCAAAAATCTTTGTGTTGTTTAAGTCCGTCTCTCTGACTTATTGCTACACACACACACAAACACACACACACACGGCTTTTTGATAATAGACATCTACATGAGAAGGTTGGGTGCTGGTGTTCGGATGAGAATATTAATTGTATGATATATCGTTACATGGAGTAACATACTTATTCTTAACACGGAATATGCGAATACAATTAGAACCAATGAAAACAATTATTATTTTGCAGTTTTATTATTGCACAAAGTAACTCTCAGATACTCAAGAGTACCATCGTTTCCCGGTCACTGATTATTTTCTAATAACACACACACACGCACATAATTAAGTTTCCCTTCACAGTCAATTTGAAAAAGGTGATAAAATCTTTATTTCCTACGATGATGAGATGTCAATATAGAAAGCTTGAAATTTCCATTACTAATAACAGCTTATGTAGGAGATGCGCCTTTTTAGATATTACAGAGACCGTTGAAGGTAAGTTTGTGAACAAAGTATAAGATAAAATTTTTCGCTCTGAAATTCTAGGATCCCGTTCTTTTACATTTAATGTTTTATTTAAATTGATTTATAAAGTGCCTTTTTCACAACGCTATATGTAAGCTTAGATATGTGCTTATAGACATGATTTTTTTTTTCTGTTAGTCAAAGATTATAACAATTTCTTGGGTCAAGAAATGGTTATAATCTTTGCAAAACGATTACTAACCATTTAAAGCCCATGGTCGCATAGGTTTTCTCGAATATCTTTTTATATATCAACTGCATCTTCTTGATATTTTGGCGCAACATGATTTTAGACCCTTCAGTAATTTTTGGGTAGCATAATGAAGCACCAGAATTTTTTGACTTAGGCACAATATTCCTGAACTTTTTCAATTTCCTCAGCATTCCTGTAGATATACAAACACCTGTGCTTGGCTTAGCTAAAACGTTAGGGGAAAAAAACCCCGCTTAATCTCAAATTTATTAATGGAAGCGTGTAGTACGATGTGGATTTTTACGTTCTGAATTCCCGACAATCACCATTTCCCATTTAGTATCTTTCGTATAGGCATTTGTTTGTTTTAAATATAATGCATGTTTTTATTTATTACCAAGTGAATGGGGTGGTAGTGGGCCAGTTTTGATTATAAAATATTGCAGAAGTGCGGCAATATCTATCCTATGTTAGCACGGCATGGTATGACGCATTATCTCCGTATTACCAGGACTGATGGTTCAGAAAAATATTTTAAAAGTGGCAATGTCAGTCATATGAGGAACAATCGACCATTCATCTCCCACTAGTCATTTTTTGCGTCGATACAAAGAAAAGAATCTCAGCAAATCCTTCCACAGAATGCTGTAATTGTCAGTTTGATAGAAAAATTTTCTAAATCATTTAATCATGCGAAAATCATTCATTCATGTTGAAGGGGAACCTTTACAGAGGTGATCACTTACCTTTTCAGAGAAATTCTTACCCCATTGCCTACCTTATATGCAGCGAACAGCCGCAATGCAAATATATTGCACCATCCACGATGGCAATATCGCAACCTGTTTGGCAAAGCTGATACAGCTGGATGGACGTATACTTACAGCTATGAGCGACTTCAGACGTTGGTGCATATTTGTCGTTTGTGCATATCGGATGACAAAAAAAAAGAAAAAAAAACATAACTGAATACCGGTAGTTACGACCGTTCTAATTTTCTGTCGGTCCATTCATTTGTATCTATATACTCTAAATGTACGACCAGGTTATAATAATCTCTCAAAATGAAATACGAAATACATATCAAATTTAATGTATATAAAAACTTGGATACGTAAAACGTAAAAAGCCATATCGTAGTACAATCTTCCATTCATAAGTTTAAGACCGAGATAAACGAGTGGGCGGATCTTCTTTTTTAACTCTCTAGCTAAGCTAAGAACAGTTATCGGATGTCGAGGAAAATGAAAAAGTACGAGAGTAATTGTCTTAATCAATAAATTCTGACACTTCATTATATTGCCCAAAATTACCGGAGGGTCTAAAATATGATGCGCCAAAGTTTCAAGAAAATGCAGCCGATATATAAAAAAGATATTCAAGAAAACCTATGCGACAACGGGCTTGAAATGGTTAGAAGAAACGTTTTATTTCTAACAATGTAGGTTCTGTGGACCTGCAAATGCTGGATGCGTAACAAGTAGAACAGTGGTGTCTTACGATCTCAACCACCATAACCTGTTCCTTTAATGCATAGATAGTCCCTTAATGAAACCCCCTTATTTTGCATATTCCCCTACGCCCCCTGCAGATGCAGTCTTGTATCCACGAGGACGTTGAGCTAATTAGGCCATCGCTGAAACAGTGGTCATGTATATAATAGCCTTTTCGTATCAAACGCTGTTTACATTTCGTCCGTCACCGTTCAACGTCATAGTTGCATTTCACAACAAACCTTTATTGGTGTCCCCGTGAAATTTAGGTTAGTCTACCCTTTAATCATTCTTATAATGGACTTAATTACCCATATTAGGTATCAATACATATTTTTGCCAGTTAGGTCGGGGTTTCAAACGTCTTCTGAAAAAAAAAAAAAAAAAATACCCACCTTGTTCGATGCTTTCGTAAAATCTTATTGGTGACAAACAGTTGGACACGGCGGCTGAAATGGATAACAGACACTATTGCCGATTATTTTTTATTCAAAGTCCACTACTAATACATATAGAATTCGGATGATAAAATCGCAAATATTCTTAAATTTTTTTTATCAACTTGAAGGTGGAATTCTTGCTCTAATTTCAGCGTACGTATTTTGTTCTTTCAGTCTCCACTGTCAGCTTATTTTACATTACCACATCAATTAGTCTAAAATGGTTATTGCAACTGATTATCTGTCGTCGAATGTTCAGCAACGTCTTGATCATTATCTTTAGTTATTATTCAGCGCATAGTCCGTATGCATCTGCTAAGTACTTGTTAAGTATTAGACATACGTTTTTGAGGACCTTTTTACTCTCTTAGCCTGAAAAATCTTCATTGTTCGTTTATGAATGTGTGTTTACCTACAGTCAATGTAAATGAAAACAAACGTAGTTGAGAATTTTTTAAATACTAAGCTCTCCTCTAAAGGAGAATTGAAATATTTTAACGTTACAAAATGAAAGTATGAGGCCAAAAACATCAGGGAAAAGTTTAATTTCCATCCTTCTTGGGTCAACGGTCACCTGCATACCAACAGAGACTTACTGCCACATCTACATAGGCTTTGTATATATGCTCTAGTAACAGACCATCTGTAAATGTTTACCAGTGAGCAGCGGCACAAAAAGAAGTGGTCGAAATATATAGTTACCAAGTTCAAATGGTGCTTTATGGCTTTCTATCTTCATATTATATCGTTGTATCACAGTAAACGACATTCATTTTTGCCCATCACGGAAGAAGAAAGTTTACGTTAAACTTTCGGCTTGAAACCAAGTTCATCTCTAGACAATATGAACGACCAGATCATTGGTTACACAAGAGGAAGAACCAGAGAAATTTTCTATAAGAATGCCTACAAGAACTAGTTTCTCCTCAAATGTACGGCTTCACGCGACAGACACCGACTTCAGACCTATTTCCGGATTTCATCTAAACATTCCTCCAAGACAGAATACACGACACGCACCAAGAAATCTGTGTGATGAGAAAAAAATAAATAGATAAGCAAATCACCCACATCGTTTCGCCTCCTGTGCCGGAATGATGGTATGCACAGATATCTTTCTTATTTTGTACTAGCAGGAGCTATTGAAAACAGTGAGAGCCACTCCAGAAATCTGCGGAACAAATTAAAAAGGCTAATTAGGAACGGCATATGGCTTACCCAATAATGTACTGAACTTCTCTAACCATCCCCTCACCGCAGAAAAGCAGACGATTTTGAATCTTAGTGCTTCTTTCGCTCTAAACCAGGCCCCGACAGTAATCTTATGTTTGTCTCAAAGGCATTTTGCTAAATGTCTTTTGGAGGGAAAAAAAAAAAAAAAAAAAAAAAAAAATCGGTCCCGAAAAGTTTTCAAGATACGTTAGTTACGTTAAGGAAAAGGGGGAATATCATCATAACAAAATCGGACAAACGCGGGAAAATAGTTCCTTTAGATAAGGAGACTTACATCAGTAAAGTTCAAGAGCTTTTAAACGATGCGGAGACCTATGATAAATTAACGAAAGCTCCCACAATAAATATTGCTGGTCAGTTTAACAAATCAGTCAGAACCATAGGAGGTAATAAGAACATAGAATTACTAGAGTCATTCAAGATAATCAACCTCTCTCTCCCCTATTCCCAATTATTATGGCTTCCCAAAAACACGTAGAAATGAGACTTTTCTACGCCCCATAATATCTAACATGGACTATTTCATTTATAAATTATCC
>NC_087217.1:72645634-72663134 GCF_015104395.2 Macrobrachium nipponense | reverse complement strand
TAAGGTTTGGGCGTTGCGTTGTGATGCTGACGGCTTCTGATATCAATAAACGATTGTAGTTGCCTTCCTTGTGGATTATTTTGGTGTTTGTGAGAAAGTTCTGGCAAGGATGGTTTTTTATTGTGGTATCCACAAAGTGCTGGTGAATAGCACCTTGGTTTCTGTGGGCCTGCATGCGACGTTTGAGTGTAGTTGTTGTGTGTCCGATATAGCATTTTTGGGGGGACTGACATTGCTCGTCAGCACAGACAAAGTTGTAAACTATATCAGATTCAACCTCTTTCTCCGTCGATGGAGCCGTACTATTTTTCATTACCAGTGAGGCCGTAAGATTTGGCTTGCAGTAAATTCTTGCTGTTATTTTGTTATATGGTGCTAGGGGGTGGTTCCTCTTCGCAGTATACCAAGGAGGGCTTTCCTTTCGTCTTCGTGGTGTTTGTTGTATGATATCTGATGGTATATCACTATTTCTTTGTCTTTGTCTTGTGTGTTGTCCCTCGGGGTCGGGTTTTGGAAAGCCTCTAATCTCTTTTGACAACTTGCTGGATCATGTCATCTGGGTAGCCGTTATTTGTGAGCAGCTGTTGAACTCTGTTAATTTCTTCGTTCGTCGCTTTCCACGTCGAACAGTGTGTTAAGGCACGTTTTATGTATTCATTTACCACAGACCGTTTATATGCATCAGGGCATTCTCCTCTAGCATTTAAGCATCTCCCAGCATCTGTCTTTTTAGTGTATACGGTGGTATTGTATTTGTTGTTTTTGCTGGGCCACAAGTAGTCCAAGAAGGGGGAGCATTTTCTCATTACTTTTTTCTACCGTAAAATTCAATGTAGAATTTGCTCGGAGTTTATTCACTAATTCATCTATGTCATTTTCGCCCTTTGTTGTGATAAAGATATCATCAATATATCTCCCATTGTGATTACTGGACCTGAGTTCGTTTCCCAGGACCGGGCATCACAATTTCTTCTTCACATTTCTTTGAACTTGGATCTTTAGGCTTTGGAGTGACAAACGTATCCAAAAAAGAGCAAAGAAAAGTGGCCAGTAGATTCTGCATATATAATATATATATATATATATATATATATATATATATATATATATATATATATATATATATTATATAATATATAATATATATATTTATATATGGGTGTGTGTGTGTGTGTGTGTGTGTGTGTGTGTGTGTGTGTTTGTGCATCCACATTGATAACTGATTACCTAAGAGGATATTACATTGGATAACAAAGTAAACAAATGAACGAAGGCACTGCATGAACTTATACGGGGAAAACGAGTTAAAAAAATGAACTAGTAGTGTTAGATAAACAACAATTTTGTATATTGTGATGGAAAGAGTAGATCAGGAAACAGACATTGCAGAACTATTGACTATGCAAGAAGAATTTGCAATTAGCATTTAGCTATGAAACTCGAACGTGTAAAGGTTAGGCAACTTAGAGGAAATGTATGATATGTAGAAATACTGGCATTGTGTTCACCTGGTAACTGGGGACGCAGTTACTTTGAAAGCTTGATCCTTTTAATAAATGAGAAAAGTGAGACCATGGAATATATAACCTTCTAAGTCAATTGGTGTGCCAAGTATTAACATACTGCCGCACCATTGGCGCAATCTCTATATTATTGATAAAATATCATTTGCTATTGGACTTGACTCAACAATTTCTAACTTCCCGAGGTTCAGCATCGCTCTCTGCAGCATCACCATACCGTTTCTGAGGCAAGGCTGACGGAGAACGTTTCATTTCTCGGAAAGACATCAGGAAATCTCGTCCCTCTCTTTAAAGGTATTTCATCAAATGTGACAAGCGGCTATATTTCCAAAGCTGTATTGCATAGTTTTATATATTTTCCTTTTACCTTGCGACAGAGAAGTGGGGTTTTTAGTCATTCATGTAAAATAACTGGGTATGTTTTTCCTTTCTGCGTGATGTTAATATTTTAGCAACACCAGAAGTCACAGAAATATTCAACGCTGTTTCTTAATATTAGCAGCTATGACTTAAACCATCGACGGATGGTCTCTCGTTTGTGAATTTCCCATAAGTTGTATTTCAACAGATGTAATTCCCGTTCATAATTGATCCCTGAACCCCCTTTCCTGCCTAGAGCAACCAGATTCGCTGAACAGTAGCACCAATATCCAATAAATGTGCCCCGTTGTCGAACCTCTCATTTCCAGGGGTCCTTTATTTCTTACACCGTTAGACTGTGGAACAGTCTTCCTGAGACTGTCTCCCAGCTGGAGCTTCAAGAGTTCAGGCGATGATGCAATGCATTACTACTCTAAAACTGTTGTCCTTGCCTTATATTACATTTTTTTATATTTAGTAATTTAATTATTTTTTTTTTATAAGAGAGATCTCTTCTTTCAGTATTTTTCTTTACCATCTTTTGCTTCTTTGGAAACTCGAATTTTAATTCAATGGCCTTTGTGAGCTTGTTCCATTAGAAATAGGAGTCATCTGCTGAATAATAATAATAATAATAATAATAATAATAATTAATGAACAACAATAATAAATATAATAATAATAATAATAATAATAATAATAATGTTAAAGTACGCACAGTTTCGTGAAAACAAATTGTAAAAAAATATCCACAATTATCTATTAAAAATATATTTCTATGTAAAAATATATAACAAAGACTTTCGAACACCTGAACGGTGTTCCTCCTCAGTGTAACGTTACACTGAGGAGCGAAAGTCTTTGTTATATATTTTTACATGGAAATATATTTTTTATGAATATGGGAAACTATTTTTTGGAATAATTTTTTAAGAAAATAATAATAATAATCAATAATAATTAATAAGAACAGCGGTCACAAGATCAGGCCCTCAGAACCAGAATATGTTCAAAGAACGATAGACGGAAATAACATCTCTCCCATATGTAGGAAGTGTAATACGAAAAATGAAACCATAAACCACATAGCAAGCGAATGTCCGGCACTTGCACAGAACCAGTACAAAAAGAGGCATGATTCAGTGGCAAAAGGCCTCCACCGGAGCCTGTGCAAGAAACATCAGCTACCTTGCAGTAATAAGTAGTACGAGCACCAACCTGAGGGAGTGATAGAAAACGATCAGGCAAAGATCCTCTGGGACTATGGTATCAGAACAGATAGGGTGATACGTGCAAATAGACCAGACGTGACGTTGATTGACAAAATTAAGAAGAAAGTATCACTCATTGATGTCGCAATACCATGGGACACCAGAGTTGAAAGGAAAAAAATGGGTAAGCATCAAGACCTGAAAATAGATATAAGAAGGATATCGGATATCCCAATGGAAATTGTATCCATAATAATAGGAACACTAGACACGATACCAAGATCCTTGAAAAGGAATCTGGAAAAACTAGAGGCTGAAGTAGCTCCAGGACTCATGCAGAAGAGTGTGATCCTAGAAACGGCGCACATAGTAAGAAAAGTGATGGACTCTTAAGGAGACAGGATGCAACCCGAAACCCCATACTATAAATACTACCCAGTCCAATTGGAGGACTGTGATAAAAAAAAAAAAAATAATAATAATAATAATAATAATAAGCATGGCATGGATAGATTATTAGAAAGCCTTCGACATGATACCACACACATGGCTAATAGAATACCTGAAAATATATGGGGCAGAGGAAAACACCATCAGCTTCCTCAAAAATACAATGCGCAACTGGAATACAATACTTACAAGCTCTGGAATAAGGTTAATATCAGGAGAGGGATCTTCCAGGGCGACTCACTGTCCCCACTACTCTTCGTAAGTAGCCCTGATTCAGTTCCCATGACAAAAGGTACTACAAGAAGATGGATGCCGGGTACCAACTCAAGAAAAGAGGCAACAAAATCAACCATCTGATGTTCATGGACGACATCAAGCTGTATGGTAAGAGCATCAAGGAAATAGATACCCTAATCCAGACTGTAAGGATTGCATCTGAGGACATCAGGATGGAGTTTGGAATAAAAAAAATGCGCCTTAGTCAACATACAAAAAGGCAAAGTAACGAGAACTCAAGGGATAAAGCTACCAGATGGGAGCAGCATCAAACACATAGATGAGACTGGATATAAATACCTGGGAATAATGCAAGGAGGGGATATAAATCACCAAGAGATGAAGGACACGATCAGGAAAGAATATATGCAGGGACTCAAGGCGATACTCAAGTCAAAACTCAACGCCGGAAATATGATAAAAGCCATAAACACATGGGCAGTGCCAGTAATCAGATACAGCGCAGGAATAGTGCAATGGACGAAGGCAGAACTCCGTAGCATAGATCAGAAAACTAGGAAACATATGACAATACACAAAGCACTACACCCAAGAGCAAATACGGACAGACTATACATAACACGAAAGGAAGGAGGGAGAGGACTACTAAGTATAGAGGACTGCATCAACATCGAGAAACAGAGCACGGGGAATATCTGAAAACCAGTGAAGACGAGTGGGAAGAAGGACTAATAAAAGTAGACGAAGACCCAGAAATATACAGAGACAGAAGAATGACAAACAGAGCAGAGGACTGGCACAACAAACCAATGCACGGACTATACATTAGACAGACTAAAGAACTAGCCAGCGATGACACATGGCAATGGCTACAGAGGGGAGAGCTCAAGAAGGAAACTGAAGGAATGATAACAGCGGCGCAAGATCAGGCCCTAAGAACCAGATATGTTCAAAGAACGATAGACGGAAATGACATCTCTCCCATATGTAGGAAGTGCAATATGAAAAATGAAACCATAAACCACATAGCAAGCGAATGTCCGGCACTTGCACAGAACCAGTACAAAAAGAGGCATGATTCAGTGGCAAAAGCCCTCCACTGGAGCCTGTGCAAGAAACATCAGCTACCTTGCAGTAATAAGTGGTACGAGCACCAACCCGAAGGAGTTATAGAAAACGATCTAGGACAGTTTGATACTGGACATTTTGATACCGGACAGTTTGATACCGGACATTTTGTTACCGGACATTTTGTGACTAGGCTTTTTCACTACCAGACATTTCGATACCATTATATAAAGTATAAATCCAAATTATGTATCAAAAGTAAGGAGTTAAAAGTACAAAAAAAAAAAATATAAAGACAAAAATTTATTAGTTTGTAAAACACAGTACAAGTATGATTAAAGAAAAAGCAACAATATTATCTGGTTAAAAATGTTTAATGTTATGAGCAATGCCACGAAGATATTGTATTTTATTTGAGGGGTCATACCGTTCCAGCAATTTTTTTTATACACTGATCGGCGTCTCTATTTTTTCTTTGAGGTTGCGCTGTCTCCACGATTGAGATGGGCAATTCTTGTTGCACTGAGAGCCTCTTCATGTTTTAAAGCAGTTATAAGGGACCAAATGTTAGGATGCACATTTGTCACTGACGTTCTTAGAGCATTATGAAATCCTTCAACATAGTTATTGGTGCGTGGCATACCATTTTCAATGCGTTCATGAACATTCCATAAATGAATAGGGAAGGCTGGCTCGACTCTTCGCCTTCGTTGGCCACGACCCCTCACTCCTCCAATATAATTTGTTTCGAAATATGCAACAAGCTCTTGCGGAAAATCGTCGCCATCAGTTAATTCTTCGAAGCCGTCAATAACATCGTCAATGGGAAGGAAAGCAAGCGCGGGTAAATATCTCACTTAAACTAAAATGATCATCTTGGTGATATTGATGTTTGAAACCTAATGTTACAACTTGTTTGTAAACATTTTGTGATAGGTGAATAGGGCAACAAAAATATCTGGAATTAGGGAAAATATCTAATACACTATTGGTGGCTGCTTTTTCAAAATCCATCATCACAGTGGCTGGTTCGACATTATGCAAGAGTTCTTTTATAGTAGTAAATAGTCTAGCATAAGTATCTTGTAACTATTTGGCAACAAGGCGGACATTCTCGGAACACTAATGCCGTTGGCTTGAATATGTAAAGTGTACAGTGGGCTACACTTAAAAGCTCCATTTACGGCCCAATTTTTGGCTCTTTTGATGTCACTAATTCCCGAGTCAGTAGCAAATATTAAAATTCTTTCTGTATCATGTTCTCCACTGTCAAACTGTAGCCACTTCAAACCATTTTCAAGGTAACAATACTGATCAGGAATCAAATAACCATGCCGTACCAGAGGAATAGGCGGTACATTTTCTTCTATTTGTCTCCAACGCCTGATACTACGACTTAACGAAGATACTGAAGCTAATTCTGAAATAGCACATACATTCAGGTTTTGGGTTTCTTTACATATTATAGTTCGAGGAGCATCTTGTGTTGAACCAGACATTATTTTCATTTGATGATGTGCTAATTTTGATTCCACTCTTGCTGCTGTAGCACTCTGATTATGCTCACCTACAGTCTTAACGATTTTGTTGTCACTATCACCAACATAGGTGTGTACGCGGGCTTTACACATCCTATTTTCGCACTGCCAATGCTGCTTTGAACCATCCTTATTAGTTTTGTGTTTATCATATATATAGTTTAGATCATCCACTAATTTTTTCCCATTTTTTGTTGAAGCAATTAAACGAGTCATGGGTGATACAATAAAAATATCAATATTTATCTTTGATAGCTGAGCGTTAGTAGTTGCCCATTGATAGTAGACTGAGAGTGATAAAAAAACTGAGAATATTTAGGTTCCGACCAATGTTTACTATAAATAGCAGGTGTTTGAAAAAAAATTAAAACAACCTATTACAAGAAAAGTGTGGCAATTATATAAACAACCAATTATAAGAAACTCTTATCTTCGCACACACACATAGTGGCATCGAAATGTCCGGTAGTAAAAAATCCGGTAACGAAATGTCCGGTATCAAAATGTCCGGTATCAATATGTCCAGTATCAAACTGTCCGGTCACCCCTCTGGGACTATGGTATCAGAACAGATAGGGTGATACGTGCAAATAGACCAGACGTGACGTTGATTGACAAAATCAAGAAGAAAGTATCACTCATTGATGTCGCAATACCATGGGACACCAGAGTTGAAGAGAAAGAGAGGGAAAAACTGGATAAGTTCAAGATCTGAAAATAGAGATGAGAAGGATATGGGATATGCCAGTAGGAATTGTACCCATAATCATAGGAACACTAGGCACGATCCCAAGATCCCTGAAAAGGAATCTAGAAAAACTAGAGGCTGAAGTAGCTCCAGGACTCATGCAGAAGAGTGTGATCCTAGAAACGGCGCACATAGTAAGAAAAGTGATGGACTCTTAAGGAGGCAGGATGCAACCCGGAACCCCACACTATAAATACCACCCAGTCGAAATGGAGGATTGTGATAGAACAACAATAATAATAATAATAATAATAATAATAATAATAATAATAATAATAATAATAATAATAATAAGAGGTTTAGATGCATATTTTTTTGTTATATCAGTTTTCCATTTTACATTTATATTAGTCTTTCTAGCCTAAACAATAACGACCTTGAATAATCCTTTAAATTTATTATTTCAACACTAGCAAGAGCTGTGGGCTCCTAATTTAATATATATGGTAATTGGGTTAGACGACGGTTCCCTCTTATCTAATTAAGCTTCTCCAACATCCGCTTGCTACGTCAGTTAAAGCAAAAGGAGTTATTTTTTTCCTTATCTGTTTATTAGACTGTCTCCCTGTCCACAAAATATATGGAGAGAAAAACGTTTGACTATGGGTTTTAAGTGGTATGCGAATGAAGAGCGAGAATTATTTCTATTTGTAAAATATTTTTTTGTGCGGGACTTTTTAATTCTTGCGATATGTATTATCATGCATCGTTGGTTTTAGACTTACGAATAATTGTGAGTTTGCAATGTATTTTATTATACATAGCAGAAGTAACGGTTTCCTGAGCGTCTTCATACTTCATTTGTGGCTGACTGGACCAAAGAACTTGGTGTACGCTTGAGTAAAATTAGCTCTCAGCCAGCAGCAACAACGGTACCAAAGCTTAACAACCAGATATGTTCTCTGCCTCTTCTAATCACTTCAACCGGTTACGTCAAATCTTTACTCTAGCTACCTATATTTTCGGGTGTAGGTCACTTCTTAGGTTGACAGGTTTAATTTTTTTAAGTTTAAGAGTTTTAGCTAATAATGCTTTTAGTAATCCATGTTTTAAGTTATACGGACTGCTCGTCATCCCAGTAATGTTATCTTTATAGCTAGCTAAGAGCAATGATCTGCCTCATCATAAATAGTGCATTAGTTGAAGGTGCAAAGTAACTAAGACAACCAGCTTTTACATTTTCTGGAGGTTTTATGCGACAATAGACACATGCTGCGTTACGACCCAAAACCTTTTTGTTTCTATACTTTAAATTCAAGCTTCGCCATCTACCCAAGCCGCAACTTCACGGTTACTCACAGATGAACGTACAAACTCACACCGAGTACTTTTATAGCACTAAACGACGCTGGCATGTAAATTTCACCCTCGAAATTTTCACCCAGAAAATTGCACCCACGAAAATTTTACCTAGAAAATTCCTCCCACGAAAATTTCACCCATGTAAAATATCCACCACGAAGATTCCAACGAAGTAAATATAAGGATGAATATATGATTTAATACAGGATTTCACCCATTTATTACTTGTTTATTATTTAATATTTGTTTATTTCCAATCACGAGAATTGTATTATTTAACTGTAAACAATTCTGCTAATGTTTAATTGCTTTAAACAACCATCTGGCTGCAAAAAATCACATCTGAAACTGGCGAACTGACCACAAAATCACGCCACATGTGTCAGCAGTTCTCCTTTGCTTTACCTTGGGCTCACTGTCATCACACTTTTTCAAAACCTTACCAGATTCCCCTCTCGCTCCTAACTTTCTACTTTTTGCAATTCAACTTTCTCTTCACTACGCTGTATGTATAAGTTTATAGTGATTTTACACGCACACACACACACACACACATATATATATGTGTATATATAGTATATATATATATATATATATATATATATATCTATATATATATAGTAATATAGTATATAGTATATATTATATATATATATATTGTATATATATATATATAGATATATATATAGATATATATATAATATATATATATATATAGTTCTAGATTACTTGCATCCTTTACAACTGTGTCCGGGTGGAATGAGTCCCGGCCACTGGAGCCCGGTCATTCGCATCCCTGTATATGTATATTCCAAATTAGATGTTAGTTGTTTATTTTTAAGTTATTGTATTCTGAGCATATACATACAACATACTGTTAGTACAGTTAATATTTTTTAACACAATAAAATATTAATTAAAGAGATTGTAGCATCCTTACTATTAATGAAAAAGATATTTATAAATACGAACCTAAAAAAATTGCATTTTGTTGGCAAACCTTTGCAATCAACATATCCTTCTCAAATACATATAATATGCTTTTTCGATGTGTGGCTAAAACATCCTATTTTTTCTAGGCGTCACTCAATTTCCAAACAAAAGGACGTTAATAAGTGACTGAGTTTTGGATAGCATTAATCCATCATTCTAAACTATTGTTAGATCTAGGCATGTTATCTATTGTTCGATTACAAACGCTTGTTTGGCCAGTGTACGTAAGATCAAAGTATGCGATGACTTTCGGAAGTAAAATCGTGATCTTTACTCATAACCAAAACCGGTCTCATGCATCATTTGCGGGAAAGGAAGTTCATACAGAGAAATATATAATTTTCGTTATTCCGTCGTCCTTACCTGAGGTCACCTACTTTACTTGGAGATGGATTTTCTTGCCATTGCTGATGCAGCAATGGTTACCCAACAATTTTCCAGTGAGTCTCGTTGGTTTTTGTACTCACTATATTAGTATGGAAGTATTTAGGACTCAAGGATATACAAAAAAATTCCTGTAATATGAAACCTATGTATACTAGGACGCAAATCAATGAGGCTCAAAAAATACCGTAAGCAAAATTTGCCAAAGGACACCAAATACCGGAACGCTTTTGACCAGAACACAGTTGTCCAGCCCACACTTGACCTGTCATCCACACACACACACACACACACACACACACACACACATACACTTTGTTACTTAACACTTTGGCTAGCCTGGTATCAAGTAAAAAGAATTATAAAAATTATGAATTTATTAACAATAAATAGAATAACTTATAATAGTAATAGATGACACGTAGGTTGGAATTATCTAGATGGCTGAAGATGGTACGTAGTGGTTTAGAATGTGGGTACATTCTTGAAATTGTCTAGATGGCTGAAGATGGTAGATCCCTGATGACAGATTTTGCACCAGGTAAGTAAAATGGTGCATCCAACAGGCCATACAAGTTAAGACAAGATGTCAAACAGACAAGACACCATAATAGCTTTACATAATAATTATTTACATAGAACATAAGGTATACAACAAAGAGCAAATAACTTCTTACCATGTGAAAGGTTGCGAGGTTCGTAAGGTAGTGGCTATCACTTGGAAAGTAAATCAAAAGTAAACAATAAGCAATACCAAGGACACTAAAATAACAAACAGAACAACCAACGCCATCTATTAAAGCGAATGCAAACAACACCCAATGATGATAGAATAGACAACCAACGCCATCTTTTGGATGAAAATACAACCAACACTCAGATTCTAGTTTCAAGAAAGGAACCTGACAAACCCCCATACCAAGAAAAACTAGAATCTCTAAATAAAACTAAAATATTCAAAATATTATATACATCGGATAAGCATGTCAGAACAGATATTATCCGACCCCTTGATATACTCAACGAGGAAATTATAAGGTTGCAGGCTAAGAGCCCATCGCATTAAATGATCATTCTTATTCCTCATGGAATTTAGATAAGTTAATGGAAGATGATCTGTTTGCAGGATGAATTCTTTCCCATACAGATATTCCTTAAATTTTAAAATAGACCATACAATAGCGTAACACTCTTTATCAATTGTAGAGTAACGTCTTTCTGCATCTGAAAATTTCTTTCCAGCATGTGACACAGGCATAAGCACATTATCGCTCTCTTGCAATAAAAATGCACCAATATCATCCATGGATGCATCCGTTCGAAGATAGAAGGTCTTATTAAAATCTGGCAATAACAAAATAGGAGATTTAGTTAGAGAAGCCTTCAAATTATTGAAACTTTTAATTTGTTAATCAGTCCAATTCAAAATATTGCAACTCCCTTTCTTAAGCATAGTTGTTAATGCAGCAGAAAGAACTGAGAAATGTGGAATGAACTTATTATAAAATCCTACAAGTCCAATAAAGATCTTAATTGTTTCCTTGTTTCTGGAAGGGGAAGATTTACTATATCGGCAATTCTATTATCAAGAGGTGTTAAAGAATTGTTACCAAGAGAATATCCTAAATACTTAATTTTCTTATAAGCAAAGAAACATTTCTTAGGGCCAACTGTTAATCCATGTTCTCTTAATCTTAACAAAATATTTTTTAAGATGAACTGTATGATCTGACCAATTATTACTTTAAATAAGGACATTATCAAAATAACATGTAGTATTTCCCAAACCAGCCAAGACTTTTCTCATAAGTCTAACAAAAGTTGAAAAAGCTTTGCTAAGTCCAAACGGCATCTTCTTGAATTGCATCAAACCATGCTTTGTTGCAAATGCAGTATACTTTCTACTTTCTAGAGTTAAGGGTACCTGCCAGTATCCTTTTGACAAATCAAGCTCTGTAAAATAGACTTTATTAGCAAGCTTATGTAAAGATTCATTCATACGTGGCATGGGTTCGGCATCAAATACGGTTATTTCATTAAGACTTCGAAAGTCAACACACAATCTCAAAGATCTATCTTGCTTCTTAACGAAGACAACTGGGGAACAATATGGAGAATAGATTGTTCAATATATCCAGTGAGAGCATTTGATCAACCTGATTGTTAAATTCATCAGTTAAACTAATTGGAAAAGGATAAGGTTTAGCACGAACTGGAATATTAGAGGTCAATTTAATATCATGTTCCATATATCTAGCAACTCCAGGTCTATCACTAATTACATCATGAAACTTATCCAAAACACTAACAAGTTCATCAGTTTGAGAATTTTTAAGATCTTTACTTCCTTGATAACTGGTTTTATCAACCTCCAGATATTCTATATCACATAGATCTGAAACAGGCTCTCCAACATTAACAACCTCAAAGTTAATATTACCAAACAAACCATTTGAAGTTTTGACCTCTTCTGCTGCTTTTTGAATAACGTTTACAATCTTCCTTCTAAAGTACTTCAACATATTGGCATGATACAGTTTAAGATTATTTCCTACTTTTACAAAATAGTCAACTCCATTACTATGGCAACGATTAATCACATAAGGTCCTTTCCACTGCATTAGAAATATGTTAGTATTATTTGGCAACAAAATTAGAACTTCATCTCCCTCCACAAACTTTCTTGACTTTGCTTTACGATCAAAATACTCTATATATTTACATGAATTTATTTCAGCATTACTAACTGCAATCTGGGCCATCTCTACAAAATACTTCTACTAAACTTTCAGCTATAGTAACAGTATCAATATTTCTGAGAGGTACAGCTTCAGGGTAGCGTGTAGCTAAATCAATTATTGTAAGAATATACTTGTGACCATGACTTGAGGCTGGAACAATCAGGCCCACAATATTATTAGCCACTCTACTGAATGGTTCAGAAACTATAGGCATTTTACACAAAGACACTTTCATTACTCTTTTCCCAAATTTCGGACATTTATGACAAGACTTACAATATCTATCAATCTCTGCACTAGCCCCCGGCCAATAAAATTTACCAAGCACTTTGTCAATAGTTTTCCTAGAAGAAAAATGACCAGAAATAAGTGATTCATGTGCAAGTTTCATAACTATCTCTCTATACTTGAGAGGAACTACAATTTGCATTTTACCAACATCTAGCTGATTTTTACTGTGCACACATTTACGATAAATCATATTATTGTTTACTACATACTTAACAACTCTCCCTTTGCAAGTTATTTCTTCCTCCTACTTCAAGCTTTTCCTAATTGACTTTATAGAATCACATGTCCTCTGTTTATTACTAAAAGCTACTGGATTTACTTGAACTTCAGACAAGACATCAGACAAAGGTTTTAGTATAGTTTTCCTAAGACTCTGCTCTCTTGTAACCACATTAACATTTAACTTATTTACATCTAATTCGTTATCTGGCACAGGTATTTTACTCAACAATTCTATTCCTGCCTGTATGTGATGTTTCAATCCAGGTATTACCCCAACAATTACATCAAAACATTTAATTGGTGCTACGATAGCATTTACTCTACCGGAAATGAATTTACTTCTAATATAACATCTAATTTTGGGCAGATATATTGGAACATGAAATTATACACCTTCACAGTTTTAGCCTTACTGAGATAAGGTGTTGGAATCAAAGTTTTGTTAAGAACAACAGTATTACACCCAGTATCAAACAAGACCTCTACTGTTTTGTTAAAAACTCTTCCTTTCTCATCCACAATAGCATTCTTGGGTTTTTCTTCACTAGCTAGAGCGGAACTGATCTTAGGAATATTTTTATTAGAAGATTTAGACTGAGCAAAATTAACAGGATTATTTGGACAATTGGGTTTAATATACCCAATTTCTTTACATAGGTGGCACTGCAATGTTTTAAGATTATCAACACCTACTTTATCAGATTTAGGTTGCATTCCTAACTTTGAACATTTATCAGACTTAAATTTTAAATTTCTACATTTATTAATTCCGTGAGCAATCAGATACCTATCAGCAGGTAACGCCATTTCATGAGAATTTTTACAAACCCTTTCTAAAAGAAATGTTCGCAAATCCCTTGAACTATTAGCCAACAATTGATCCATAATCATAAAATCACAGACATCATCATAAGATTTATTAACATCAGCTAATTGCAACCACTTATCAAAATTCTGTCTTAGTCTATATGAATACTGCACAAAGCTTTCATTAGTTTCAATAAATCCCTCTCTAAATTCCTTTCGATATACCTGAGGATTGACCTGAAACGCTTTCAATAAGGCTGCCTTCAATTCCTGATAATTACTTGCAATAGCAGGGTCAAGTCAACAGTACACTTTCAAAGCCTCTCCCCTTAATAATGTGCCTAGCATAATACCATAGTCTTCCTGCTCCCATTTATGAAATCCAGCTAATTTCTCAAATCTATTCATGTACATTCAATTTCATCAGTTTTCTCATCAAAGGGGGAATTTTTGGCAAAAATATTACATTCTCGCTACCTACACCATCTATAGCACCACTATTTCTCAACTCTTGCTTTGGCTAACTCATGTCTCCTGTCTTCCTCCTTCTCCTCCCTTTCTCTCTTAAGACATTCCAATTTAAATATCCTATCTTTCTCCTTTTTTGCCAACTCTAACTGCAACCATTTCTCCTTTTCTGCCAACTCTAACTGAAACCTTTTCTCCTCTCTCTCAGCTACTCTATCCTCTCTAGCCTGTTGCTTTGCTATAAATTCCTCAGCTTCAGCAGTTTTCATACCAAGCTTAATAGCCTTATCCATCAAATCACTAAGATCCATAATAATGATGGGTAAGCATACAGTTAATAAAAAAAACAACAACACTTCATAATAAGTATTAGCAAAACAGTAAATTATGAAATATGGCTAATCATGAACTCAACTTTAAAAGTAGAACTTCAATGATTGCCAATGTCTATTATGGGTTTTCCACCATCAATGACAAAAATTTCCATGCCCAAAAAAAACTAGCATAAGGAAAATGAATACACAATAGGAATATTCAAGGATGAGAAAACAAACGGAAATTAAAGGAACATTAAACTAACATTACCCCTAACAAGCCCTACAATCATTAAGACTGAATTAGCTAGAATTAATAGGATAACGATACAGTTTCTTATTCACTTTCCGACCTCAACCTTTTCCTAGAACGTAATATGACTACACGAACAAATACAAATTTATATTACACCACAACGAGAATTTATTCCACTTTAAATAAAGCGCTTTCACACGACATCTCGCCAGACACAAAAGAAACAACATAGACAGAACTTTACCTTAACTCCAGTGATATTACTTCCAGTGATAGGCCACAAACCTTGCAGAACACTTAAATGAAATCCAACAAACTTCACAGGTAACGAAGTTCACATAATTGTCAGCAGTAAACTGTAAATATAAATTATACATAAGATAAACAGTCTAGCAACTCTGCAAATGATCCTACTCACTGCGCCAATTGTCAAGCTTTTATTTGCATAGATGGAAATGTATTAGGCGCTTGTTACCTAACACTTTGGCTAGACTGGTATCAAGTAAAAAGAATGATAAAACTTATGAATTTATTAACAATAAATAGAATAACTTATAATAGTAATAGATGATACGTAGGTTGGAATGTGGGTACACTCTTGAAATTATCTAGATGGCTGAAGATGGTACGTAGTGGTTTAGAATGTGGGTACATTCTTAAAATTGTCTGGATGGCTGAAGATGGTACGTAGTTGTTTAGAATGTGGGTATATTCTTGAAATTGTCTAGATGGCTGAAGATGGTAGATCCCTGATGACAGATCTTGCACCAGGTAAGTAAATTGGTACATCCAACAGGTCATACAAGTTAAGACAAGATGTCAAACAGACAAGACACCATAAGGCAAGATAATGTCAAGCAAGGCAAGGCAAGGTAAGGTAGAGTGTCTCCAAAATAAATACACAAACAATAGCTTAGAACAAAAGGTAAACTGTTAACATATCACTATTAAACCATAATAGCTTTACATAATAATTATTTACATAGAACATAAGGTATACAACAAAGAGCAAATAACTTCTTACCATGTGAAAGGTTGCGAGGTTCGAAAGGTAGTGGCTATCACTTGGAAAGGAAATCAAAAGTAAACAATAAGTAATACCAAGGACACTAAAATAACGAATGCAAACAACACCCAAGGATGATAGAATGGACAACCAACGCCATCTATTGTATGAAAATACAACCAACACTCAGATTCTAGTTTTAAGAAAGGAAATACCTGACAATATATAAAATATTTATTCATTATATATATATTATATATATTATATATATATATATATATATATATATATATATGTATATTATATATATATATATAATATATATATATATATATCTATATATTAGATTATATATCTATATATCTATTATAATTATATACATGTTATTATACATATATATATATAGATATATAATTTATATTATATATAGATATGTATTATATATATATATATATATATATATATAGATATATATATATATATATAATATATATATATATCATAATATATATAATATATATATATATATATATATATATATATATATATATATATATATATATATATATATAGGTAATGCCACGGACGAAAATGAGAAAGCGAGAACTGCCGAGATCATTCGGTCTTAACGACCCTTTACCAAAAGCAAGAATGATCAGAACAATGAAAAACACTGTACAGATAAGCATATTCAAACGGACATCTCATGATTAACAGAAGGTCCAATTAACTTTAAAGAAACGAAAAAACGCCCGTAGGTTAGATTAAAGATATAAAAGCAGTCAAACTTCATGTGGTCACAGGTTATTTAGGCAGAAAACAATATATTTTGAAAACAAAGAGGCAAATACGACCGGACATTACAAACTTAGTAAAATCCCAAAGGCTAGATTAAGGATTTAAGAGTGATGCGGTAAACACATTGATCAAAGGCAATTTAATTCGAAAAACAATACACTTTATATTAGTAATATGAAATTTACGAAAGTGTTCAAACAATGAGTGAGAAACGAACATAAGCTACAAAATATATAGCGAGCATGAGAGAGAAAATTTTTTTTTAGATAATTAAAAACACGTGGGACTAATTAATCAGTAGTTAATTCATTTATTTTAAGGCCCTTCATAAACATTCTACAAATATATGGGTCTAAATGGTACAATGCAGGACTAAGATTTTGGGTTTTTTAATTAGTGATTTGTATAATTGCTGATTCCAGTAAATTTCTTGAAACATTATCATTACACCGCGCAATTACAGAGCTATCGTACCAATTTATATAATGAGATTTTTCACTTAGATGGATAAATAGTGCATTTGAAGTCTGCGCTGTTCTAACTGATTATATTGCTGCTTTATTCGTACATCTAAATTTTACTTGATTAACCGACATGAGAAGATAGACAATCATTACAAGGAATGTTGTAAATGATATTATTTATTACTGGACTAGTCTTAATTAGTATAACTTTAATGATATTGTTATAAGGGAACACAACATTAATATTAAAAGGTTTAAATATTTACCTTATGGCTTCAAATCCACAAAAGTATGACAGATCATCATCACTATCATCATC
>NC_087217.1:72610634-72640634 GCF_015104395.2 Macrobrachium nipponense | reverse complement strand
TACAATGTCAAGTACCAGAGTCAACAACGCCCAGGTTTTAAGTCTTATCCAAATAACAGGAACAAATTTAATGGGAAACCTTCAAGTGATACTACTAAGAGTACACAAGGTAATACAGCTCAGCAAATTAATGTGAAATCCTCATCCAGTTTTTCAAGACAGTTACAGAAACCTAATGTTGTCTGTTTCAAGTGTGGAAGAGTAGGACACTACAGTCAAGAGTGTTACCGGAATCAACAGCAGTCAAAACCAGTTAGTCAAGTTGTGAAACAAACTACGAAGAGCAGTGTGGGAAAGAATCAGACTCCAGAGAAGAATGAAACTAAACAAGCTGAATGTTTAGCAACCAGTGGAAATGTTACATCAAGCAGTGAGTGGTTTCAAGCAGTGTGGAGGCTTTTTTAAGCCATATATCTATGAGGGTATGCTGTCAACTCAAGAAGGAAGTATGCAAGGTACCAGTCAAGATATTACGTGATACAGGGAGTAACCATAGTGTGGTAGTACGTGGTTCTCACCCTCAGTTGGAGAAGAGTCTCACAGGAGATTCAGTTATTTTGAAGGGTATAGGAGGAGAGGAAGTAACTCCTATATGCCGCTTACACCTGTCATGTGAATTGGTGACAGGGAATGTTGATTTTGCTGTAAAAGGACTCACCTAGGCTGTGGAAGGTATACATGTTTTCTGTTGGGGAATGGAAGTTTGGTGGTGTGACCCATTTATTTTTCCGTTGTCCTGTAGTGACAGACAAACCATTGAGGATTAGTCACAGAAAGAGTTTGGAGAAGAAATAACCCCCACCTGTTTCCTAGTTGTGTAACTACCAGAAAGTATGAAGAGGACTACGACTGTAAGTGAAGAAACTGAGGATTTACACACCCAAGAAGGATCAAGTGAAGGATCTTTGTGCTTAGAAGAATTATTCCAGGGAAGTGAAGTTTCCCATAGTGCTGACCAAGAAGAGATTTCCCAAGAAGATGAAGAAGACGACGACGAAGAAGAAGAACCTGATGTTCCTGAAGAGACTCCGAGTAGTCAAAGTGTTGCTGAAGACAGTAGTGAAACTACAGTTGCTGAGTTAGCAGATATTGAGAATTTAACCCTTGAAGTTGGTCAAGTGACAAGAGAAAAGCTGATGGACTTGCAGAAGAAGGATGCATCGTTAACTGATTTGTTCTTCAGAGTTGTTGATCGAGAAGAGATGCAACAAACTCCTACCTGTTACTATCTGAAGGAAGGTTTGCTGATGAGGAAGTATAGACCTACAGATATAACCCAGGAGATGCTGTATGGGGCGAATATCATCAAATTTTGATTCCATATCCATTGAGAAAGCAAGTGATTGCAGTAGGTCATGAGTCTGGACATATGGGAATCAGGAAGACTGTGGAGAATGTAGTATTATTATTTGTGGTAGGTCCTAGATATCAAACTATTTCTTTATGTTGTTTTCTAATGTTAATGTTTTGTAGCATGATTGTCATAACTTATGTGCTTGTGTTCATGTGTGCATGAATATTGATAGTTATTGTCTGTTTTTCTGTTACAGATGTGGTAGTTTGGTAATGTGTTGAATAAAGCTTGGAATCTGTCACCAAGTGTTTACTTTCATTACAAGTTTATTCAAACACACTACCTATCATGGCCAAGCTGCTGAAGCCGTCCAGACTGGACACAGATCCCAGCTCGCCCACTGCAGCCAAAGAGTGGAAGCACTGGCATAAAACATTCACCAACTTCATAGAAGAAAGTGGAGATGCTGCACCAGACAAGTTGAGGGCATTAGTGAATTGTGTGTCCCCGAGTGTGTATGAACTCATTGAAGACTGTAGTACTTTTGAGAGTGCAATCGCCAAACTGGAGAGTGCTTATGTCAAGTTGCCGAATGAAGTTTTTGCTAGGCATGTTTGGCGACACGACGACAGCAGTCAGGAGAATCCCTTGATGAATTTCTGAGGGAGCTACATAAGCTAAGCAAGGATTGTAACTTCCAGGCAGTCCACAGACTGAGCAATATCGGCAGGAGCTAGTACGTGATGCATTTATCAATGGTATTGCCTCAGCATTTATTCGTCAGCGCCTACTAGAAAATAAGTCACTGAACCTGGAGGCTGCACACAGTCAAGCTCGTACGTTGGATCTTGCCCAGCGTAGTGCCGACGCGTATGCATCTCCACCCATTCCTCATACTGCTGCTTTAGTTCCAGAGTGGCAGGCACAGCCCAGAGGTGACCAGCAGCAACAGCCAACAAAAGAAGAAGCAGAAAGAAGTTCACATGGAGATTCAGCTTTTGCTGCTGCTTACTTATCTAAGAGGAAATGCTATTTTTGTGGTAATGCACTCCACAGTACAGGTAGAGTGAGTTGTCCTGCACGTACTGTTAAATGTAACAAATGTGGTAAAACAGGTCATTTTGCAAAAGTCTGTAAATCAATGGCTTCAGGTAGTACTACTGCTGCATTGTATAATCCCACTTTGCTTACAATAGCTGCCACGTATCCAAAGAATCTTTCACATGCAGCTACAAACATTACTGTAAATGGCCATTCATTGAAGGCACTAATTGATTCTTGTAGTTCAGATAGTTTTTTATACGTGAGGAAAGTAGCACAGAAACTAAATTTGACAATAGTTCCTGTAGGTACAGCAGTCTCAATGGCATCAAAATCTTTAAATGCTAGTTCCCCTGGGTTTGTTACAGCAGACTTAGTGCACCTTGATCAGAGATAACCTTGTATCCAGCTCGGGGTCCTGAAGGATTTATGTTGTGATGTTATCTTAGGTTATGACTTTCAAAAGCAACACCAGAGCGTAACTTTTCAATATGGAGGGAATAAACCAAGTTTAAAGATAACTGGAGCCAAACCTGTCTGTGTATTAGCAAACAGCTGATATCGATGAACCGTCATTGTTTCCAAACTTGCCTCAACAGTGTAAACCCATTGCAGTTAAATCTAGACGCTATAGCCAGGATGACCAGCTGTTTGTAAAAGACCAGATATCACATTTACTATCTGAAGGTATCATTGAGCCAAGTATATCCCCTTGGAGAGCACAGGTTGTAGTAGTCAAAGATTCACTTGGCCGGCACAAAAAGAGACTTTGCATTGATTATTCCCAGACCATTAACCAATACACAGAACTAGATGCAATACCCCCTCCCAAGGATAGAGGATATGTGCATGACCTTGCAAAATATAAGGTGTTCTCCACATTTGACTTAAAGAGTGCATATCACCAAATCAGCATTAAAGATGAGTGAGAGGAAGTTACACTGCTTTTGAGGGTGCAGGGAAATTGTTTCAGTTTTGTAGGATTCCATTTGGTGTCACGAATGGTGTAGCTGCTTTCCAAAGAGCTATGGATAAACTAGTTGAAGATGAGAACCTCAAAGATACTTTTCCATATCTAGATAATATTACTGTAGGTGGATTAACTCAGGCTGAACATGATGAAAACGTTCAAAAGTTCTTGGATGTGGTTCAGAAACGGAAGATCACCCTAAATGAAGTGAAATCGGTTGTGTCTGCTCCTACAATCAATGTTCTAGGGTATTGTGTCGGTAATAATGTGATAAAGCCTGACCCTGACAGATTACGTCCCCTTCAAGAATTACGCCTCCCACAAATATGGGGTCTCTGCGAAGAGCTCAAGGTTGTTTGCATATTATGCCAAATGGATCCCTCGTTTTTCTGATATGATTCATCCCTTAGTGAACACAAAAACTTTTCCACTGAGTGATCCAGCACTAGCTGCTTTTAACTCCTTAAAAAAACAACTTATGGATGTTTCACTACGGTCTGGGTATGAGAGCCTTCCCTTTGTTGTGGAGTGTGATGCTTCGGAAGTTGCTGTTTCAGCAGTCTTAAACCAGGGTGACCGGCCGGTAGCTTTCATGTCAAGAACGCTCCAGGGTAGTGAGTTGCATTATCCAGCAGTGGAAAAGGAGGCTACCGCTATTATTGAAGCTGTTCGCAAGTGGAGCCATTTTCTTAGCGAGACGACATTTTACTCTGATTACTGATCAGCGATCCGTGATGTTCATGTTAGACAGCAGGAAGAGAACTAAAATAAAGAATAACAAGATACAAGAGTGGAGGTTGGAGCTGGCATCGTACAGCTATACCATACAGTATCGTCCTGGGAAACAGAATAATGCACCGGACACCCTGACTCGTGCCTATTGTTGTTCTATTTCTTTAATGTCGAATCTCACAGACATCCACGAGAACCTCTGCCATCCTGGGGTCACTCGTCTTTTGCACTTTGTGCGATCTAAAAACCTCCCCTTTTCAACAGATGACGTGAAAAGAGTGTGTGCTTCCTGTAAAATCTGTGCACGACAAAAACCGCAATTCCATCATCCAGGAAAAGGAGTCCTCATAAAGGCCACCCAGCCAATGGAACGTCTTAGTATTGATTTCAAGGGGCCTCTGCCCTCTACCACGAACAACAAGTACATTCTTACGGTTATTGACGAGTATTCACGTTTTCCTCTTTGTGTTTCCCTGTCCAAACATGCATTCTAAAACAGTGATCAAATGTCTTGAATCTATCTTTAGCCATTTTGTGGAATGCCTAGTTTTATTCATTCAGATCAAGGTCCTTCTTTCATGTCCCAGGAACTGAAAATGTACCTTTCTCAGAAAGGGGTTGCAACAAGCAAAACAACACCTTATCATCCGATGGGGAACGGCCAGGTTGAGAGATAAAATCTATTCTTTTAATACTTGAAACTCGTAACTTGAAGACTCAACACTGGGAGATAGTACTTCCTGAGGTTTTGCATTCAGTTAGGCGCTCTTATGTACAGCAACCAATGAAACCCCTCATGAACGTTTTCTTTAGGTTTCAGCGACGCTCTAGTCTTGGAAATACATTACCATCATGGCTTTTGACTCCTGGACCCGTACTATTGCGACGACATGTTAGGTCTAGCAAACATGAACCGTTAACTGATCAGGTTCAACTCATGAATGCAAACCCAATGTATGCAAATGTCAAATATCCAGACGGAAGAGAATCAACTGTGTCTACTTCGTGACTTAGCTCCAAGTCCTGAGGGTGCAATGATTCCTGTACACCAGGTTGAATCGTTAAGAGAGATGAGTCCCCAAATACACCTGGAGTGCAGGATGCACAAACTCATGTTACACCTGAAGTGCAGGATGCACAAACTCATGACAGTTCACAAACTAATGATAGCCGTGATTCTCATGTGCCCAGTGAGCCCACTGAGCTAAGAAGATCCACTCGTGTGTCAAGACCTCCCGATCGCTACGGATGGGATTAAACCAATACATTTGTTTAGTTTAACAGAGAAATTTTCTAGGAGGGGAGAATGTAGTATTATTATTTGTGGTAGGTCCTAGATATCAAACTATTTCTTTATGTTGTTTTCTAATGTTAATGTTTTGTAGCATGATTGTCATAACTTATGTGCTTGTGTTCATGTGTGCATGAATATTGATAGTTATTGTCTGTTTTTTCTGTTACAGATGTGGTAGTTTGGTAATGTGTTGAATAAAGCTTGGAATCTGTCACCAAGTGTTTACTTTCATTACAGAGAAGATCATGAAATATTTTTTCTGGCCTGGACTTCACAGAGATGTTAGCAGGTTCTGTCGTGAGTGTCATACTTGCCAGATAGCTGGAAAACCGAATGAAACCATCAAGAAAGCCCCCCTACAACCTATAGAAGTTAGAGGAGAACCCTTTAGCAAAGTGATTATAGATATGGTTGGACCGCTGCCGAAGACAAAGAAAGGAAATGAGTATTTATTGACATTAATGTGTCCAGTGACAAGGTATCCAGAAGCAATCCCTGTTAGAAACATATCTGCCAAGATAATTGCTGAAAAACTTGTGGAGTTTTTCTCAAAGTTTGGTATACCAGAAATTGTACAAAGTGACAGAGGAACAAACTTTACTTCAAAGTTATTCCAGGATGTGATGAATTTGTTAGGGGTGAAACAACAGTTATCAACCGCTTATCATCCAGAAACTCAAGGTGCCTTGGAAAGGTTCCACCAGACATTGAAAAGTATGCTGACAAAGTATTGTTCTGAGTCAGGAAGAGAATGGGATGTTGGTTTACCATTAATGTTGTTTGAAGTTAGGAATGCTTCTCAAGAAAGTATGGGATGTTCACCTAATGAGATGATTTTTGGAAGAGAAGTGGGAGGACCGTTGAAGATTCTTGCAGAAAATTGGGAAGAAAATCAAGAGGAAAGCCAAGCAGAGTATGTGAAGAACTTAAGGAAGAGGTTGAAAGAGATTAGAAAATTCTCTTTAGAAAACTTGAAAATGAGTCAAGAGAAAATGAAAAGGAGATTTGATGCTAAGGCTAAGCTAAGAAGTTTTAGTATGGTCAACAAGTGTTAGTGTTCTTACCTGTCAAGAGATTTCCCCTCACTAATAAATTTCAAGTCCTTACAAGATAATTCAGAAGTTAAGTGATAGAACTTATGTGATTGAAACACCAGAAAGAAGAAGAAGACAAAGGAAGATACATGTGAACCTCTTGAAACCTTATTTCTCAGAAACTAAAACTGAAACTGTATCCGTAACCCAGACAACTTTATCTACAGAAGACGATGATGGCTACGAATTGGGAGCTGCAAGCAAGATGAATAATTCTTCAATTTTGGAAATTTGGAGGATAAATTGAAACATATGAGTGTTGAACAAGGTGAAGACTTAAGTGACGTAATTAGAAGTTTTCCAGAAATTTTTTCAGATGTGACTAGACGTACTGATCTGACCAAGCATGAAATCAAGATTCAAGAAGATGGAAAACCTTTCAAGCAAAGAGCCTATCGCTTATCACCATATCATCGAGATGTTTTGAAGAAGGAAGTTGAGTATTTGCTGCAACATGGATTAGCAGAACCAAGTTCAAGTCACTTCAGTTCTCCATGTGTGTTAGTGAAGAAACCAGATGGTTCATTTAGGATGTGTACTGATTATAGGAAGCTGAATTCTATCAGTGTGGCTGATAATTATCCTTTGCCTCTTATAGATCAGTTACTTGATAATATTGGGCAAGCCAAGTTTGTTTCCAAGATAGACTTGTTGAAAGGATATTATCAAATTCCCTTAGATGAGAATGCGAAGCTGCTGTCAGCTTTTATTACTCCTTTTGGACTATATCAGTATACTGTTCTGCCGTTTGGTCTGATGAATGCACCCGCAACATTTCAACGAGTGATGGATCAACTGTTAGGATCAATAGAAGGAGTAGGTGTATACCTAGATGACATCGTGATTTACTCTACAACGTGGGAAGAACATCTGAAGATTCTGAAGAAAGTTTTCAAGAAACTACAAGAAGCAGGATTAACAATCAACTTAGAGAAGAGTGAGTTTGGAAAGGCAACTGTACAGTATCTTGGGTTTGAAGTTGGGAAAGGCCTTCTTGCTCCAGTAAATGCTAATGTAGAAGGTATCCGTAAGGCTTACCCCACCTACTACCAGGAAAACAGCTACAGAGATTTTTAGGCATGGCTGGTTTCTATCGTCGTTTTTGCCCAAATTTCTCAGCTGTAGTAGCTCCCCTGACAGACTTGACTAGTCCCAAAGCTAAGTTTATTTGGACTCCAGGTGTCAAGAATCCTTTGAGAAGGTAAAAGCCATTTTAACTTCAAGACCAGTACTTCAAGCTCCAGACTTCGACAAGAAATTTGTGATACAAGTTGATGAGTCAGACTGTGGTGTTGGAGCTGTTCTACTTCAAGAAGATGAAAATAATATCTACCATCCTGTATGCTTCATGTCTACAAAATTGAAAAAACATCAGAAAGTATATTCGACAATCGAGAAGGAACTTAGCCTTAATCAACGCATTGAAAAAATTTGAAGTGTATGTGAATAGACCTAGGAATGAAGAAATTGTAGTGTTTTTCTGATCACAATCCACTGTCATTTATCCAGAAAATGAAAAATCACAAATTCAAAGGACTGACCAGGTGGTGGTCTTTGTGCCTGCAACAGTATAACTTAAGAGTGCAGCACATTAGTGGCAAAAACAATCTAGTTGCTGATTATTTATCTCGTTGCGAATCGTTGGATTCAACACCGTGATAAAAAATCTTCTCGGGGGAGGATATTATATATTGCTACTTTCAAAATGCATGTTTCCCCTCTTTGAAATGTCTTGTAGATTGTGTAACATTTTTTCAGATTCCTAGATAGCTTAGAATAGGATGTTTTAAAATGTGTGTTCAGATTTCGCATTAACGTCTTGTAAAAGAATATATATATAACGTAAAGAGAGAGATCCTTGTCTTTTCAAAGCTGCAAATGTTTAACTTTTATGTCGACACTGTAGATTAGAGAGTCTGCGAGATCCGTTTGCTTCCCTGCTCTGTCAGCGCGTTTGATAATGAGCTCGACTCTTTTTACGTGGTCATCAAAAACATGTCAATCTTAATTATCGTTTACCCTCCGTTTCAATCGGGTACGTATCTGTTGAGCAGTCTTGTCTTGTACGTGTATGTATTTGCCAAGTCCCACGTGGATGTTGCACATTATGTGTGTAAGATTGCGTCAGATTTCAGAACTTTCGAGAAGCTTTCGTGCCTAGAACGTTTTGAGACATCTGCTCTGTCATTTCCATAAAGGAAGAGATTTTCATTCGATCTTAAGACCTCGAGGCAGTTAGATCTCTCTCTCTCTCTCTCTCTCTCGCTCTCTCTCTCTCTCACTCGACATCGAGATTCTTTTAACGTAACGTAAATTTGGTCACTCATAACTTGTGAGAATTCTATATTTGATATTTCTTAGAATTTATTTAGTGTTATCTAGTTTTCTTTTGTGGAATCTGAACAAACATTTCGTAACGGCGCCTTGTTTTGTGAAAGTGTAATATACAAGCTGCAGCAAAAGAGAAAGAAACTGGTTATTACCAAGGTAAAGTGTTGTATATTTTTATTAGTTGCAACTAAATAATTGTTAGGAACAGTGATAACTAATAATGGATAGGGAGTGTGTTTAACTAATAATTGATAGGAACTGTTGTCTGTTACGAAGGTTTGGTAAAAACTGTGGTTACAGTGTTATGAAAAAGATTTACACTTTTACACATGCTGATATTTTTTGTGTTTGTGTCTGTTCCATTGTTTGTGCACTTATTCATTTTCTTATTGAAGTGTGTCTTTTTTTTTATATTTCATTTGCATTCACAATTTAATTGACTTAGTTATTTTCATTGCTTTATCATTGCTCAGTTTAATAAATTTAACACTTGTGAATTGATTTGCATTTATCTTAGAATTCTTTTCAAGTTTTTTTTATTGTTGTTTAGCACTTGTGAATTAATTTTAAATTTTCAATTATTGCCTAACACTTTTGAATTTTGATTGAATTAATTTTCTTGAATTTTGTGATAAATTAATTTTGATTTAATTTTACTTAATTTGATTCAAGATTAATTAAAATTTACTTTGTTTTCAAGTAACAGTAATTTTCCCTGATATTGTGAATTTCACTTATAAATTTTGAATTTAATAATAAATTTTTGTATTTAAAATTTTTATAAGTGTTTTCTTTATCTTACACCAGTATAAATATATTTAATTATGATTATATTCATGTTAGGTAGAAACATAGAGTGGTAATTGATTTGCTTTCCTTCAAGTAACTTGAAGTGACTTAGAACCAGGGAAGTATCTTAGACTTCTGAAATCAGGGAAATACTTAGAGTTTTAAAGTTGTAATTAATTTAATTACTTACAAGATTACCTCACACCTGGTTTTGATGAACTTAGTCTGATTTTCTGCAATACTGGTAAGTGTTAAGGGATCACTGTTGCCTTTAGAGTATTCAGTCGTTTAAATGTGTTATGAGGGTTCAGGTGCTGGCTTTTGGTGGGAGTATATTTGATGCATGGTAACCAGATACTTGGCACTTTGTAACAATATATATATTTATATATATATATATATATATATATATATATATATATATTATATATATATATTTGTGTGTGTGTGTGTATTAGACTTATCTTTACAGACCATACTGAAAATGATATAGCTGTAGGTTAGCCGATAATTTGACTAACAACAAATAATAAGGCACACTATGGAATATTTTTTGATAAGTGTTTGATAAGACCTCCAGGTAACGTTCAAAATTCCCATGCTTAGATAGGTTACAACAATACAGTAACCAAATTATCAAAATCTGTTACATTTTTAAGACTCCGACAATGAAGAAAGGTTTGTAAATGTATAATTTGTCACAGAAAGAGTTTTTTTTAAGTATTTTTCTGTGAACTCTTAAATGTAAATCTGTATTTTCATATACAGATCTATATGCGAAGAAATTCATTCATGCACTGTATGTGTGCCACATGGTATATATTAAAAATATCGATAAATTATTTACCACTATGTAAGGCAGTATTTCTCTCTCTCTCTCTCTCTCTCTCTCGTCTTTGTGAAAATATGTAGGTACGGTACGTGAAATTGTAATTGGATCATAAATTCGAAAGTCCCAAGAGAGTCTGACCTCCGGTTCTTCATGCCAGAGCATCGTGCAATGTTTTTATAGTAGCAATTCGGCTTCTTCCTTTTCTGTTCCATTTAATCATGTTTTCGTTCTCAACCTGAAAAAAAATCATAGTTTTCATGCAAAATTCATAAATATGAGAACTTTGAAGCTAATTTTTTAGAGTGAAAATATTGGGTTTCAGAAATTACTCCAGAAATATGGATGAAAATAGAAATCTTAATGTTAATTGTATTTACTTACAGCCTTTATTCTGGTTACCTTGTTGAATATCATCTTCTGTATTGCGACCGCTGTAGAAGATCGTTGTTGGGTCTCATTCCCATGACGCTGTTGCATTTCCTGAGCTATTTGTACCAGTTTGGGTGCCTTTGGCAAAAAGAGTATTCACTCCATGCTACTGCAATAGCTGAGGAAGTTATCACAAATCATGTATAACGTTGCCAAACTGGAAATCTTTGCTGAATTTCCCTTCATTTCTATTAAATTTCAGTAAAAAAAAGGATAAGTCATTCACCATGAATTTCCATTTAACGTTATTTATAAATATACTTGTCCCGGGTGGGAGTTTTTTTGTGAGTCTACGTGGGATGTGCAAGACGCCTACTAAAAGTCTGTCTGTAGCCACCACGGTGTAGTTGTATGACAGGACAAAGATGGTCCAGACCTCAATCTTGAAACTTATGAAATTACTCAGTAGTCTTTAAAACACGGCTTGATATATATATATATATATATATATATATTCTATATATAATATATATATATATATATATTATTTATTTTTATATATATATATATATATATATATATATATATTATATATATATATGATATATTATATATATATATATATATATAATATTATATATATATATAAATAAGCTTCCAAATAATAGGAGGACTAGCCTACAGCTTTAGAATCTATTTTCATAAAAGCACGTATTCCATTGTGTATAACATAACTTTTTCGCTGATTTGTATACTTCCTACCTGTTTTATCTTTTAATATGTTTGGTAATTTTTATGTATTGTCGCTGTGTCACTTTATTCTTGTGTCGGGTAGGCTTATTTAAAGAAAATAAATTATTTGTGTGACTGAATTTTATTTAATGGCGTTCTTGTTATCATTAAAATATTTTATAATTGCAGCTAAGAATGGGATATGTACGTAAATATCCACATGAAAGGTGAAGAATCAAAGACCAGGTACCAAGCGCTTTCGTGTACGCAATACGAAAGCGCTTGGTACCTGGTCTTTGATTCTTCACCTTTCATGTGGCTATTTACGTACATATTTGTCACGTGCTGTTTGGTGACTTATTGCTGAATGGGATATATATATATATATTGTCAGTATGTGATCCTTTTTCATTAAATATTATTAAATTAATTTTTTTTTTATATTTGTTAAACCTAGTTTTTAAGTTTCACTTGTCGTTTTGTATAACAACTGTTTGCTGTTATTAAAATTTGTGTTTATCTTTAAGGAGGTTGTGTGAGTTGTTCCCATCCCCTGTGGATAAGGGGGGGGCGGGTGAACTTCTGGCTTAAGGGAGGAGACAGGCAGTCGTTTTCTCTGGACCTTGTCACTTTTGGATGATGTTTTGAACTTGCCTCGTGCACTAAGAGTACTGCCGTCTCTTGCTTCGTGGTGCTTGCAGCCTCTATTGGTGATTTACCGTATCTGCAGGACCGAGGATCACTGAATATCTGTTATCTTCAGATTGGGAGATCTCTCCAGATAACATATATGGAAGTCCTGGGAATCACCTCTGGCTAGTTATAAAACCAGGGGGATCTCGCTATCCATGGTAAGGTTGTTTAATACCTTTTGCAATGATCACGGCTGCGATTCTGTGGAGACTGCTCGACTGGGCCCCTAGTTATTAACCACCTGTGGTACCACTCCTCCAGACGTGGAGGATTCTGTATCTTTAAAAAGAATAATAAGCATTTTTGAACATGAAGATTTTTGGTGACAAGCTTGGTATTAGCCTGTAATCGTCAGGATATTCTTTCTTTTTGATTTCCTCCCCTTTCTGGGCCCCCTTATTTTGGTTTGTGTTGGTTATGCTATCTTTAATTTTGTATACTGTGGTTAATTGTTATTAAGTGTGATAGTAATTAATTCATTTCCTGTTCTTAAAGAGGTTCAGGTGTATTTCTGTCTGGTCTTTATGTATTAAATTTATGGTTTTTCATTGTGTTTGTTTACTCCTCCCTTGAATTCATCCTTGCACTTTGAAAATTGAGTTTGTGGTATGATTCCACCTTATGTGGACTTAGTATCAGTTGGTATATGGATACTTAAAGAGAAAATGAATAGTATTTTGGTGACGGTAAAAACGAGCCGTTACAAATTGGCGACCGTGACAGGATAATACGATCCTGCGTATCCATTTGTAAGTGCAAGTTTGATTCTTGGGGGAGAGTTAGAATTTTTTTTTGCAAGGATACATATTTACACCTCAATTTTTGGTTTGGTATTAGCTGTTGTTATTGTAAGATTTAACTATTGCAACTGTCATAATGGCTACACTGGACGTAAATGAGTCCTGAGTGGAGAGGCGGGTGGCACGAAAGGTTGGCTGAATTGAATAAGCCAGAGTTAGAAGAGGTAGCGAATTATTTTGAAATTGAGTATCCGGTGACAATCAGAAAGGGTCTACTATTGCTGCAAATTTATGAATATGTGAAGTCTGGAAAGGGATCAGGTGGTGAACAGGTTTAAACAGATTAAAGGAAGGAAGTGTCTGTTGAATTATTAAGTAAGCCAAATTGAATAAAGACTTTAGAGTTAAATTTGGAGAAATTCAAGGCTGATGAAAGGGAGGGAGGGAGAGGCAGTTCGAAAGGGAGAGGCGTGATGTAGGTCCTTCAGCCCCTTCCCCTAACCCAGATAGGTCGGTAACACCTACAATCATTTGGCGCAGGCACTTAAAATTTGTTCCGAATTTTCCCAGGGAGGTAAGTGGCGGAATTTTTGTTTCATTGAAAGAATTGCAGGTACATTAGGTTGGCCACAAGTCTTCAGATTTAGAACTAGTGTCAAATCTATCGTTTTGAAAGCGTATTGAGTTGGTCCCGAAGCGTATCGTCAACGCTTTAGAAAAATCTGCAAAAGGGGAATGATCAAACCTTCGTAGAGTTTGCGCGAGGGAAAAAAGCAGTCTGCCGAGGATTGGTTTAAGTCCAAAGAAGTGGACGATTTTGATAAAATGAAGGAATTAGTGTTGTAGAGGAATTTAAAAGGTGTGTGCCGGACAAGTTAAAGGTTCATTTGGAGGAATTGAAACTCGACACTTTGCAAGAGGTAGCTATTGCCAGTGACGAGTACTACTTGTCTCATAAAAATGAGTTAGGTGGTGTTTTTCTCCAATATGAAGCCTGGTTGGTTTAGAAGTGGATGGAATAATAATAATAATAGGTCCAATACTGTTAATAATTATATAGGCGTAATAATAGGGGTAACAAAACTAGTAATAATAATAAGTCTTTTCATCCAACAGGTTTAACAAAAGTCAAATAATTATGACCCTGAGAAGGCAAAGTCATTAACGTGCTTCTTCTGCAACAAGAGGGGCACGTTAAAAGCATGTGTTATGCCTTCCGGAGATCCCTGCAAAATAATGCTCATCCTGTAATGGGGGTCGAGAAAAAGAGAGACAGAGACTATAATTCGCCAAAGACCTCTGATCAATGACTCTCGGACGTGGAAATGAAGTCTTTTTCTCGTTTTGTGTCTCTTGGCAGTGTCGCTGTGGTTGATGGGTCCTGTAGGAAACGGGTAAGAATTTTACGCGATACGGGAGCGGCACAGTCGTTGATCTTAAGAGAGGCTTTGCCGCGGGATTTTGTTGGTGAGCATACGGAATTTGTGTTACTGTCAGGTTTTCCGGATACGGTTCATTCTTATCCAATTGAGAGGTTTATTTTGGATTGTCCTTCTTTTACAGGGAACGGTTAATTTGGCCGTAGTGGATAAGTTTCCCGTGAAGAAATATTGATTAGTCCTTAAAGAAATGATGTGGCCCTTAAAAATAAATCTTGTCCAATATTAATTAATCTCGAGAGCGAAATATCTGTAGTCACTCGCTCTCTCGGTCTGCACTTGTTGACGCTGCAGAGTCAACCGTAGACGTAGATTTAAGTAGTTTAGATCGTAGTGGTAGTATAGTTTTAGGTAATATTGGCAATAGTAAAAAATAAATTGAACTGGACTACGGAGGAGCTAATTAAAGCTCAGAAGAAGGAATTTTCAAATCTCCCAGTTGAGCCAGGTGAGCTCTCTGACTTAACGAGTCCTAAATAAAATATTAATAATATTTTGTACAGGGTAAGTAGACCTTTGGAGGCTACTAATGAAAACTCTGAAGTAGTCAAGCAAATAATGGTTCCTTTTGATTACAGGAGAGGTTTAATGGCGTTAGGCCATGAGAAATGACTTGGCAGGGCATTTGGTATTCACAAGACGTCGGGAAAATTGCTTGCTGGATATTTTTGGCCCAAGTTGAAGGCCGACGTCAAGAAATACGTGAACAGTTGTGACGTCTGCAACGGGTTGGCAAGCCCAATCAACCCATTCCGAAAGCACCGTTGTTTCCCATCCCAGTTGTCTCGGAACCCTTCAAAGAATCATCATAGACGTTAGTGGGGACCCTTGCCTCGTACTCGTAGCGGTAACGAATATATTTTTACTATTTTTGATAGGATGTCTCGTTATCCAGAGGCCATACCGTTACGTAGTATTAAGAGTGTGAAAATTGTAGATTCATCAATAGAATTCTTTACCAGGTTTGGCATACCCAAAATAATTCAGTCAGATTGTGGATCCAATTTTATTAGTAATTATTTCAAGGATAAAATGGCTGAATTAAATATTAAGCACGTGACCTCTTCTCCATATCATCCGGAGAGTCAGGGAGCCTTGAAAGGTTTCATCAGACGTTGAAATCGATGTTGAAAAAGTATTGTCTAAGTCATGGTTCGGAGTGGGACAAGGAGTTGCATATTTGTTATTTGCTTTTCGTTCAACACCTAGTCAATCCTTAGGTTTTTCACCCTTTAATTTGATTTTTTGGTCATTGTGTACGTGGTCCTCTTGACGTCGTTAAGGAATCATGGGAGGGAGACGTCCCTCACATAAATTTGTTGGATTAGTAACGAATCTTGGGGACAAAATTGACCAAGGCATGGAAGTTTGCTGAGGAAAATATGTTGAAAAGTCAAAAAAGGATGAAATTCTTCTTTGATCGTAAATCTAAGGAACGTGATTTCGCTGTAGGCGATAAGGTGTTAGTACTTCTACCCATTCCTGGTAACCCCCTGAAGGCGTCTTTCTCTGGCCCCTGGAAAATTTTGAAGAAAATTAGTCCTATAAATTATTTGGTAGAAACTCCAGAGAGGAGAAAACCGTTTCAACATTGCCACATAAATATGTTGAAACCATATAAGGAACGGGATAAGGTGGTGCCCATGGCCACTATTAGGGACTATTGGAAAACCTGTTAATAATAGTGATAACTTTGTTTCTTTTTCAGAGGTGAAGAGATAATGAAAATAATCGTGTTGATGAAGGTAACTGGCACTCTGATAACAAAGGGTCATTAGTAAACCTCGGTGGTATGGTTTCACACTTAAGTAATGATAAGCAGAAATCCTTGAAGAGGTTGGTGAATAATTATAAATGTTTATTTTCTGAGTGCCAGGCGAACGTCAGTTTAGAACATGATGTGGACTGGGTGGGAATGCTATCCTGTGAAACAAGCCCCTTATAGGTTAAATCCCTTCAAAAGTGGTGTAGTAGCAAAGGAAGTTGATTACATGCTGAAACATGACCTTATTGAGCCGAGTAAGAGTCCTTGGTCATCTCCGGTAGTTTTGGTTAAGATATCTGACGGAGACTTTAGGTTATGATTTGATTTCAGAAAGTTGAACGAGGTAACCAAGGCTGACTGTTATCCTTTGCCTCGCATAGAGGACTGTATTGATTGTCTGGGAAAGTCGAAATTCATTAGCAAATTTGATTTATTAAAAGGTTACTGGCAGGTTCCTCTTTCCAAACGTGCTAGAGCCTTATCGGCGTTTGTAACCCCCGCAAGGTTTGTTTCAGTGCAAAGTGATGCCGTTTGGGATGAAGAAATGCGGCAGCCACTTCCAAAGATTAATGAATAATTTGGTGTACGGTTTAGAAGGTTGTGTGGTATACATAGACGATATTGTTATCTATAGTGATGATTGGGAGACTCATCTGAAGAGAATCAAGGCCTTGTTTGAAGTGCTGAAAAAAAGCAGGTTTGGTAGTGAATTTGAAAAAAAGTGAGTTTGCTAAAGCAAAAATCGTGTATTTAGGCCACGAGGTTGGTGGTGGCAAGGTAATTCCCAAACAGGGCAATATTGAATATATAAAGAAAATAGGTGTCCCTAAATGTTGTAGGGATGCCCGTAAGTTTCTTGGCTTAGTGGGTTATTATAGGCGTTTTGTCAAGAACTTTTCGGACATTGCTGAACTCTAACCCGTCTCTTGAAGAAGGAAGTGAAGTTTGTTTGGTCCTCGGACACTCAAAATGCTTTTGAGAAGTTGAAACAGGTGCTTGTTAGTTTCCCTATTTGAGAGCTCCGGATTTCAATGTTCCTTTTGCTCTTGCTACGGATGCCAGTGATCGGGTGTTGGTGCAGTCCTTTTACAGGCTGACGAACAAGGCGTGTCTCATCCAGTCTGCCTTCCTTCTCTAAAAGTTAACGTCTGCCCAGCGGAAATATTCAACCGTGAGAAGGAGACACTCGCACTGATCCTAGCAATTAATCATTTTTCTGTTATCTATCGTCCACAGGTACGCCTATAAAAAATTATGACTGATCATAACCCTCTAACTTTTGTCAGCAGATATAAAAATAAGACAATCAGAGGCTAATGCGATGGAGCCTCATGCTTCAAGAATGGAATCTGGAATTTAACTCATATTCCAGGAAAGGATAACGTTGTGGCTGATGTTCTTTCACGCAGCATAGAATAAGTAACCTTGCTTAGGGCTTTACAATTATAAAGATAGTATCTGTATCGTTCCAATTGATGTGTGTGTGCTGTTGATGTGAGTAGTTAGGTTTGTGTTGGAATGAATTTAATATTTAACAGGTATTGATGATAATTTATTTTACAGGAATCATTATAGTGGTTTACATTATGAGGCGTGAAGGTTTTAGTATTAATAAGAAAGGTGAAAGGGAATAATATCGATTACGTACGTAAGGTTTATTATTAAATTAAGGTTTTTTGAAGGTGGTGGTGTGATAGGCTTCGTTACTAAAACCAGTACTAAGGTTTTAGGACAAAAGGTATAGTATTGATAGTCTACTTTGATGCCACGGTAGGTAGAACCTCTCCCTTGGGTGCAATACGAAGAAAGGTGGCGACTCTTGTAATTTAAGTATCATATGGGGTGATTTAGACTCGCTAATTCGGTGATTCGTTTATTTTTTTTCAGGCTTGCTTACGCTTCACGAATTTTGTGTGTTTAGAGTGCGCAGGGGAGACCCATGTTGGTTTTCTCTGTATCGAGTTATATGTATATGTACTGTATTTCCACTTTGAAGTGGACGTTTACTTGTGTTAAGTGGACAGATACACTGAGTGTTATAAAAACAATGGTTGATTTGGGACACTCGTAGTGACAGTGAGTGCAAGGAGTCACTGGTTATAAGACAGTGCAGAATGTGAATAAGTGTGGCAGTCTGCAACCTCAGAATCCCGGATTTGTTGGGTATATGAGCAATGTGAAGCTCATTGTTGATTGCCATGTGCAATGGTGGTGATCTGAAAGGTTTTAATGTAAAAACTTTCGAACTTTGGTCAAGTGTTGGTACTGAGTACTTTGGAATTTCTATATCCATCGCACCTTTCATTTTTGTGAAGCCTCCCCCCTTTCCCTTTTGAGTCTCATTTCTGCATGTCGTTATATATGTTTTTGCTTTATTTTTTTTTTCAGGTTTTGTTAATGTCTGATTTAGTATTAATATTTACTTGATTGATTGTGTGAATTATGCATAAGGTAAATTTTTGGAGTGTATATATATATAAAAAAAAAATTTGTTAATTTTTTTTTTTTTCTCTTGGTATGGAGGTGTCAGTATGTAATCCTTTTTCATTAAATATTATTAAATAATTTTTTTTTTATATTTGTTAAACCTAAGTTTTTAAGTTTCACTGTCGTTTTGTATAACAACTGTTTGGCTTGTTATTAAAATTTGTGTTTATCTTTAAGGAGGTTGTGTGAGTGGTCCCTCCCCTGTGGATAAGGGGGGGGGGCGGGTGAACTTCTTGGCTTAAGGGAGGAGAACAGGCAGTCGTTCTCTGGACCTTGTCACTTTTGGATGATTTTTGAACTTGCCTCGTGCACTAAGAGTACTGCCGTCTCTTGCTTCGTGGTGCTTGCAGCCTCTATTGGTGATTTACCCGTATCTGCAGGACCCGAGGATCACTGAATATCTGTTATCTTCAGATTGGGAGATCTCTCCAGATAACATATGGACGTCCTTGGGGAATCACCGCAACCACCTCTGGTTCAGTTATTTAAAAACCAGGGGGAGTCTCGCTATCCCATGGTAGGTTGTTTAATACTTTTTGCAATGATCACGGCTGCGATTCTGTGGAGACTGCTCGACTGGGCCCCCTAGTTATTAACCACCTGTGGTACCACTCCTCCAGACGTGGAGGATTCTGTATTCTTTTAAAAAAGAATAAGCATTTTTGAACATGAAGATTTTTGGTGACAAGCTTGGTATTAGCCTGTAATCGTCAGGATATTCTTTCTTTTTGATTTCCTCCTCCTTTCTGGGCCCCCTTATTTTGGTTTGTGTTGGTTATGCTATCTTAATTTTGTATACGTGTGGTTGTTATTAAGTGTGATAGTAATTCATTCATTTCCTGTTCTTAAAGAGGTTCAGGTGTATTTTCTGTCTGGTTCTTTATGTATTAAATTATGGTTTTTCATTGTGTTTGTTTACTCTCCTCCCTTGAATTCATCCGTTGACACTTTGAAAATTGGAGGTTTGTGGGTATGATTTCCACCTTATTGTGGACTTCGTATCAGTTGGTATATGGATACTTAAAGAGAAAATTGAATAGTATTTTGGTGACGGTAAACGAGCCGTTACAATATACATATATATATATATATATATATATATATATACTATATATATATATATATATATATATATATATATATATATATATATATATATATATATATCAACGCTAAATTAGCGTCAATGATATATTGTGACATTCGTCGTAATACGACTTGTATTTGTAGCATTTAATATTCTGACATTTTTTTTAGTACTGAAGTGTGGAATAAAAACTGAGAATGTGTCAAATTATTCATCTATTTATTTTCTGTTTAGAGCAAGCTCACTTTTGCTTAATTTTTCTGACTTCCGGTGCTAATTGCATTTCCTGTTATGCAATACATTGCATTGCCGATAAATTAATCAACCGGACGTATTTTGATATCGCCATTACAATATTTCAAAAAAAAACAAAAATGTGTAGCCATTATTATTTGTACAAAATTGCCTTTTATTTTCGTTATGATCTAATAGCTGATGATTTTATTGCATTTTCGCTCGCATAGGATAGGTTTTCTTTCACGTAGGTTGCAGTGATGCTAAAGATTGATCACAGTAAGGTTTTTTCCTGAAAGGAAAGAAAAGGAATAATTTAGAATAATGCTTTCCTCAGCAATTTGGCTTTAGAAATTGACCATAATTTCTATGATGACTTAAAAACTCCCGTGAACACTGTATGTCAATATTTATCACATTGGTTCCACTAATGGTGCTACTTACTTATCTGCAAATCTGTTCCATCTATTACGCTACTAACCAAAATCGAGTAGAAAGTTCTTTTTCATTATAAATAACTATATAACCATTGACAAATACACTGCACTCGAATTAAAACCCAGTACATTAAAAAGAAAGAAACCTTTTCTAATCATTTACCTCTGCTATTGAAGATAATTGCAGTTTTTTTTTCTTTTATAAACATACTAAAGGCTCGAGAATATGAAACCCTGCGGCAGGAAATTTGTGGCAGACGAGTAGCTGGATTATAATCGATATAGAACTGAAAATATCAAAGATATCTAAGGCGCCAATACCTCTTTACCTTTCGAAAACTAAAAAAAAATTAAATCTTGTTCCTAACAGAGAATCTACCAGAATAATAGAATTTAATGTGACAAGGTCTTGGAAAAATATCTTATTTGAAAATTTGTTTATGATGAACCAGAATTTTGGTAAACAGCTTCTTAGGATGAATAGAGAAACTCCTAGTGATTGTAAACTAAAATATATCAAGGATATATTTAGATATATTGAGATATATTTAGTATGTTTCAGTTTCAGACCATGTACAAGTGCATCAATCTAAAGAGATAATGAAATTAATGTATTTTATTTAAAAAAAAATATACGTTTGTAACGCACAGTGAAGATAAATCCTTATTTTTATTTAGATATAATTCATCTGGTGTTCTTGATTAGCTTATGAACAGCTAATTCCTTTCTTAGCTTCATTCAGTACTGATATTACATAGAAAGCTAGTGCAGTTAAAACAAAAGCAATTGAATACAGTCTCAGGAAATTTCATTTTTAAAACTGCCAGCAATTAGGACGCTAAAGTCTATTCGTTTCTGAAGTCTATCGTAACTTAAATAGTGTAGATTCTCTGTCACTGTCTTAGGATATATATATATATATCTATATATATATATATATATATATATATATATATATATATATATATATATATGATATATATATATATATATATAATATATATATATATATATATATATATATATATATATATATATATATATATATATATATATGGATATATATATATATATATATATATATATATATATATACATATATATATATATATATATATATATATATACTATATATATATATATATATGATATATATATATATATATATATATATATATATATATATATATAATATATATATATATATATATATCTATACTATATATATATATATATATATATATATATATATATATATATATATATATATATATATATAATATATATATATATATATATATATATATATATATTATATATATATATATATGTATATATATATATATATATATATATATATATATATATATATATATATATATATATATATATATATCTATATATTATATATTATATATATATACTATAGTATATATATATATATATATATATATATATTAATATATATATATATATCTATATATATATATATATATATATTATATATATATATATATATATATATATATATATATATATATATATATATATATATATATATATATATATATATATATATAGATATATATGTATATGTATATATTTGTCACAGTCATTTAACCATACTTCATCTATTCTTATTGCTAGTGATTTTCACATATAAATAAATATTGACTCGTTTGTGGTTTAACTGATCAACAGCACAGGTCAGCTCAAAAATAGTATCCATCGTTTAAATATCACAAAATGGGAAATGAGCCCACTTTTGTTTCAGGTAACATAGTGTTGTTTTAGAAATTAAAATGCGAGTCTTTTTTTTTTTTTCAAAGCCCTGTACATTTAAAATTTCTGACTACTGTTGTTGTTTATGCCTGTTTATCTTACTTGTAATGCTTTTATTTGTCCCGTTCTCTCCTCCAAATGTGTATCTTGATCTGGAATAACATTATTGTAAAGGAACAGTTCGCGAAAGTTGTATTTTGTGTGTTAAATCTTGAAAATTGCACACTTTATTGGCTACTCATTATTCTCAAACTTGCGTCAGACTCATACCTGCAAAACTATCATCACAAAACCAAAATATTCATCTGGTATTAAAAACATAATACTTAAATTACTTCAGTATCACAGCCCACTGATGTAATTTCCACGGGGAGAACTTAATTTCTATGCACTTGTATTCTTTACCATCTTCTGCGTTTCCAAAGTATTATTATCATAATTAAGACAACTGTAAAGGAAATAGATCGCAAGGCCAAATCTTGACTATGGGATGTATTCTAAATGTATACGAAAGAACCGTTTGCAGTTTTTTTTTTTTTTCTTTCTTTTTTTCAACACAGGCTGACTTCTGACCGTCTGTGAAAGATTTTCGGGCGGAACTAAAAGCCGTTTGGAGTCAGAGCTTTAATGTTTCCTCCCACGAAAGGTTAAAGGGAAATTTGATAATCCTTTCACTTCGACAAAAATCCCGTAAATGAAGAGGTTAAGTTTTAAAACTAATCTTCATGGTTTCCTTATCTGTTCGGTTAAAAGAAAAAGAAAGGTCGGTGACGAATAAATGATTATTGGGAGATATTTTTACTGCTCGACGAAGAAATGAGTCAAGGGTTAATATCTTAGTATTTGTCCATTTCACTTGCAAAGGAATAGAAACTCATCTGCATTGTGCGGAACCGGTATCGCTTAGTATAATGAAAACAACGTTGTCGGATTTTCTGGCGTTTCAGAGCACCTTATCAACTACAGCGAACGTGAGAAATATAAAGAAAACTGAGAGGTCAAAAATATAAATCACAGATAAATTGGTCAGTGAATGTAAAGAGATGATTCTGGATACGTTTACAGGTTTATCTATCACTGCTTATGAAAGGAAACATGGTCAGGGTTCAAGTTTGTAAAACATGATTCGCTGCTTTAGTATACTAAAACATCACTTATAAGGCACAATTGTCGAAAGGTGATAACTTTTGAAAGAGCACGTGAAAATTCCATTAGAAAAGCAGAAGGGAAAAGTGAAGAAGCGAGGGAAAACTATTATTGAAAAAAATAAAGAACATCCATCTCTCATCTGTCTAATCAACCCATATGAAGTGGGAAGATATAGTAAGGGAAGGGGATTGTATTTTAGCGAAAGCAAGTCGTTAACGACTCCATTAATCATTTAGATAACATCTATAGATAGAAGATTTAATAGCATTCATACTGACACGTAAGTCACCCCTATGACCTCGATAAATCTAAAATATGAACCGATAGCCTTCTAGTCCTCGGATACCCAATGAATGATGAATATATGTAATGGAGACAAGGGAGACAGGGAAGAAATAGCATGAAACTGAATAAAAAAGACAAAGAAAACGAAAACATGAGGGAGCAGAGAAATGCTCTAAGAGACAAAGGGCAATACCAATGCATTAGAAACGCAAACAAACGAGGTCCTTAAGCTGAGCCACTACATTTCTTACAAGATTTTATTTATTTATTTTTTTTAATCCGGTCTAAATTCACCATACTAATTCTCTCCAACAAACCTGTTCTATCAAAGTCCCGCCAGTCGTTTTCCTTGTTGGTACCTTTCCCAAATTCTGCGCCCATCTTCCCTCTTCCTCCCTCGTCTCTCTTTCATCTTTAATTGTGTTGGCTACCCCAACAGTTAGACACAACCTGAATTAGAGCTGAATGATTATTTATGGGCGACGAAAGTAAGCGGTGAATACCAAAAAGCGCTGGTGTTTTAGTTTGTAAAAGACAAATTATATTTCAGTACCACTGTTCTTGGAAGTCTACAGAATCGAATTTGCCATTCGTTTTCACTTAATTTTTAATACTTAAAAAAATTTCTTATATCTAGCAGTGGTTTGTCATGCAAATATCTATATAAGAATTTTATATATATATATATAATATATATATACTATATATATATATATATATAGATATATATATAGATAAATTAATAAGATAATAATATATATGATAATATATAGGTATATAGTATAGATCTATATATACATATATATATATATATATATACACAACACACACACACACCACACACTACACCCACACCCACACAAAGATATATAATAGATATGTATATATAGATATATACAATATAATAATATATAAATATAGATATAATATAATAATACAAAAAATATATATATATATATATATATCAATACCCACACACACACACACACATCATATATATATATAATCTATATTATATAGGATAGTATCCTATATATATAAATCTATATATAAACACACACACACACACACACATATATATACTATATTGAGATATATATAATATCTATATAGAATATTATATTTTTTTTGAATATTTATATATAATAAATATTAGATACACACACCCACCACACCAACACAACATATAATATATATTAGAATTAACTATATATATATAAATTATATGATTATATATATATATAGATGTATATATTGATAGATATATATATAGATATATATATAATCAAATATATGTATATAGATGTAGATTAATAATATACACATACATAGATATAAGAGAAATAGAAGATTACAGAATTTATATTATGAGACATTAGTATAGATTGAATATATGATATCATATAATAGTATATATATATATATCTTAATACTCTATATATATATATAAATTACGGATGTATGTATACTATATATATAAGGTAGAATATCATATATCATATTACGAATATATATCGCTAATATAGATATAACATAATATGGAATGATATATATGGATAATAGATAATATTAATAATAATATATATTGATATATAATACATATATATAATATAATATATTATTAGATAATATACATATAAGTATAATATATTAATAATATTATATATATAATATAATGTTTGTATATAAAATATCTTTAAAAGACATATACAGACCATATAGATAATATAGTATAGATATAATAATATATAGAATATATAAGATATATATTAATATTATAATATATATACGTATTATATATATTACATATATATATATAGAGATTATCGATATTATTATTAGATATTAATTATAATATATATATGTATATATTATATATATAATTTATATAATTATATATTACAATTATATATCTTTTAGAATCATTCCCTCATTCTATACATAACGTTATTTGGGAGTTGTTTGTTCTTGACTATTCCGAATTTGTAGAAGCAGATCGCTTATCAACTATCACTTACATTAGACACACACACACATACAAGTACACAAAAATGGTGCGGACGGACTGACAAAGTCATCTCAATACTTTCCTTTTTCAGAAAACTAAAAAGACTATCGAAAAAAAAAAAATAAGCTGCCAAATAACTTATGTTAATGAAAAGAATTACAAGTGGAATCCGACTATAGAGCAATATTCCCCGCTCTTGCTAGCTTGAATAAGCCCATAGTAGTATCCTTAACACAGAATCTCCAAAGAAATAAATGAGCAGTAAGTATAAATGAAATAGTTTTCTCACATAATTTTATAACCTGAGTCTGACAGTAGAATCACAGACTCGTTCTTGGAAATGAGATAGGAATGCTAGGACAAATTGATTTTCCTTTTCAAATAGGAAATCTCTTACTTAAGGATAAGGTCTGAACTGTATGAGTGAATATGTTTACTCATTTTATAAAATAAGACCCTGAAATTTTCGTCTACAAGATGCACTGAGGGGCATCTTTCAGGGCATCTTGATGAGGAAAAATTCATTAGGATTATCAGTTGCTCCATGTGAGCGTCAACAAATTACCACATATTTGGAATCTACTATGAGATTCAGGGTCTCTGTAACACGGTTATTTTGGACTTTGCTCCTTGTCAAAGCATCGGAAGTAGCTGAAAGTTGACATATGTATATTTTACAACCACACACAAATTTTGTTAGCATTATCAATAACCTAAACCCGATAGTTTTAATTTTTATAGAGTAAAAATGATCTAGCCGACGCCATGGCCAATGATTACGAGCCAAGAGTCGAAAAACATTCATTACGTAAGCAAGGTAAACACCTTTGAAGAAATGTTGCCCCGCCCATCCACCAGACAGAAACTCCATCGGTTCTGAAACCCAAAGACTTTATGAATGGCGGAACGATACATAGATGTGGGTGGGGTATCAGTGCTAGCGTAGTAATACTACTGTAGCAGTAGTGCCGCACATAGTATAGCAATAATATACATGAATTAAACGTTTAGGCCAACTGCTGGGATCCTTGAGGATCATTTAGCACTTCTTACAACTAATCGAGAAATTAGTTTTTATACCCAGAAGTTAAATTTTCTAATCCAACAATGCCCACGGTAACCTTCAGTGTCGTCCTTAATTATAACGAGGCGAAAGTGGGTGGAGCCTCATGGTTATCATTCTGACGATAATTATTGGTGAAGGTTTAAAGCAAATATACGGTACCGGCTATTTTTTTTTTTTCAGTAAATAGGTAGATAGCCAATAAATAAAAATTGCTTGACATTGGATATAGCAGTTATCAAACCAAGCTTATCTACTTGTTTTTGAAAATTACCAACTATTCCCTACATCTTGTCAATCTGATTGTGACCTATAAAGTAGACTGTAATTTCCTAGGAAACCTATTTTGGGAGTTAGACTAATAATCGAAGTGTTTTTGTATTTATTAACATATTTTGTTGGTTTGTTCATTATGACAATTATCAGTGGAGAGGTTCCAGAGTTCATAAAGGTGTACTGCTTTGCTTGTATTTAAATTTGTATGTCATTGTTGCCAGAGGTTTAGCCTTCGTTACGTATAGCCAATCATCCATCGAGAAAGAGGGAAGAAATGCTGTCGTAAGTTACGTAACGAGTGCGTTCGAAACCTTTTCTCTGAGTAAGTTGGCCCGTCTTCAAAAAAAAGTCACTTTTACATTGTGAGTACCAAATTTATTCAACCTACGTAATTCAGAATACAGTCAAAATTTATGTGTAGATATAATATGTATTCTGAATAAGCGTTATATTTATGAAATGCATAGATAAAAAGTTATTGCGAAAAAACCATGTTACAGAGGCCCCGAATCTCATAGTAATCAAGAAATACACTCGAAACTGGGAAGAGAGCTGAGACCAAATCAGGAAATGATATTTGGAAAGAATGCATCTTTAATTCTATATTCGAAGGGAAGGAATTAATAACACTTCATCAGGCTTACACAAAGTCATGCAAAGTAGAATATAGAAGTGACAAATAATAGAGGTGGTAAAATAACCTTTATGGTAAGAATAAATAGATATAGGACTGGCTGAAATTTATGTAATACCTATTCAAGTTGCGGAGACGGAAGCCACAAGCAACCCTATAGCACAGATGAAAGGAAAATTTCAGCCTATAAATCAGATATAAAAAAAATATAAATAGTTACCATCTAAAGGAGACCGAAGATAAGTATGCAAGGGAAGAACTTATGGAACTATTGAGCGAACACAGAAACAGTTGCTATGGAAGAGAATACTTTAGGAATCACAGATGCCATTTCACATTCGATTGACATACTGCCTAACACCAGATCCATTAATAGTCTGGTTTTAAAGAGTGGTTCACTCGAGAAAGGGTATTTTTGACAGGGAAGTCCAGAAAATTAAATATTTAGGTATAATACAATATTCTTTCCAACCATATCTGCACCATGGTTCACTTAACCCTGTCCGATGCAAATGTTTAGACATTTGAAATACCATGATGCAGACTATAGATTCACTACCGATACATCATGAGTGGTAACCGAGTGTTAATATAAACAAAGCGTGATACGGGACGAATGCAAGATTTTCCTCAGACGCATAAGTTAGAAACATTACATTCCTAACTTAACATGAAGTGGTCTTTGTAATTAATACTCATAATTAGTAGTACTGCTCATACTAACAAAGAGGATTGAATAAAAAGGACACAAATTAAACATGTTCATACTTAGTTGTAAGTGGAAACACAAAAAGATTGAACAGGAATATAGTCTCATCAAATAAATTAAAACGTGCTAAAATATACGGACAGATAGACAATTGTTTCACCAAAAAAACAAATATATATATATAGTATATATATATATATATATATATATATATATATATATATATATATATATATATATATATATATGTTATATATATATATATATATATATATATATATATATATATATATATATAATATATACTTTATGAAAAGTTTTTTTGTACTGTTTAATATGCGCATTATTCATTTTTGTACATGTTCATTCTAATAGATTAATCATAAATAACGTAGCATAAAATTCATTTCTGTATCTTCATCTTAACGCGAAACACCTTTTTCAGACCTTTTCAGATCTTTCCTACACCCCACCCCCACAAAGCAACAGCAACAACTAGTAAGCAAAAATTTTAAGATTTAGCCAAATGTCATACTGCATGAACTTCCCTTGAAACTGGCTCATATCGTCTACCAGACTGACACTGTAGGTGGTTTCAATTCGTCTGGCCAACCACGGCACCTATGTGGCTCATGTGCATACGTATCTCATAATATTTTTTCAGTAACATATTTGAATGTTTATACATACAAAAACCTTCATACCTTCTCTTAGATACGCCGATTTGCAATGATAGCAAACTTAATAACAACAAGAAAGACAAACGAATGATGAGCTTTCAATAATTATGTTGTATTTCACTGCAGTAGTCCAAGTTACACGTAGACCAATGGCCACGGCTATATAGATCATAAGTTTTCCTTATCCCACTTTTCATTATGTAGTTTTCGTTCGTCCGTAAACTGGAAAAATAACCTCATTAAGGCCTCGATGTACGGACAAGCAAACGATAGGCCTATACTACTGTGCATTTCAGGGCTGTGTCTAATTGGATTTCGTCGATAAAATCTTTCCTAACCATCGGATATGGATCGTATTTTGGAAATGATTATTTTAAGCGACGGCCTAATTGGCAAAAATATGTACAGATGTCTAATGTTGATAATTAAGGCACTTATCGGAGTAAATCACATAAATTCAAGGGAAACTTGGCTAAATTTAATAAGCACTCCGAGGGAGGCTAGTTAAACGTCATTACTGAAGGCCCTCCCACTCATTGATACTGTAGTATGACATACTTTACTAGAAACCCCGCCCAAATACTTTATGAATGAAGACTCAGATGTTGGTAGTAGTAGTAGTTATAGTAGTAGTATATGGGATTCTTGCATTGTCTCATACACACAAACACTTACCCTACTCTCTCTCTCTCTCTCTCTCTCTCTCTCTCTCTCATCTTTTCGATGAATCATGTCCCTTAAGTAAAGTACAATAAAGGAATGGGCATTAAATGAGAATGTTAATTCTGTAATACGGTTCCTTGTCGCAATTCATGTTTCCTTTAACTTGAAATATGCACCAAGACTTACGCACTCTCTGAGAAAACCATTGTTACCCTGGAGTTTCTGTTGCTTCATATTGTCTCAAAAGTTCCTGGTTCACGTGTACCTACTTTCTCCTACTAAACGAATGTAACGTAATACAAGTGTTCTAACCTTAACTTCCTTGATGCATGATCCATCCCATATTAAATCCAAAATATTTAGTATATCACATAACTCCCCATTTATTAT
>NC_087217.1:72600634-72605634 GCF_015104395.2 Macrobrachium nipponense | reverse complement strand
TTTTTTAATTTAGAGAGTAAATCATTTACATCAATACCAACGGGCAGAACAGCTAAAATATCATCAACGAATTTATCTTACCACTCTACAAGGAATATAAATGATTTTAGGTAAGTAGCTTTTTTCAAAGAATTCCATGTACAAGTTTGAGAGGAGTGGCGATAAAGGGTTGCCCATTGCCATGCCAAATATTTGTTGATAAAATTCACCATTGAATATAAAGTTACAATCACAAATGCACAACCTAGTGAGTGAAATAATGTGACTTATACGTAGAGGTAATTCATGCCGAGTTAGTTCATTACTAACATATTCTAAAATAGAATCTATAGGGACATTAGTAAAAAGAGAACATACATCAAAACTAACGAATATATCAGTGGGGCAAAGTGTAATTTTGTTTAATTTATCAAATAAATCTAGATAATTATATATATGAGAATAGGAGATGGTTCCAAGTAGCGGAGACAAGATCTTAGTGATATATTTCGAAAGTTTATATGGAATTGAACCAACAGTACTGATAATAGGCCGCATAGGGTTATTTTCTTTGTGCGTTTTGGACTGACAGGATTGCATATTATATAAGTCATACCCATGCTTATGGAATGTGAAATCCAAGTGTTATTCTGACAGAAATCGGTAATGGTAAGCAAGTTAAAGAATCGATATCCAGATCCCACACGGGAAACTGCCACAAACAAAATAAACAACACTAGATGTGCATTCTGGGATGGTATCTCCAAGCCTCTGAGGTGATATCGCTACACTGAACTTTAGGTTATCGTAAGATCTTCCCGTCGCTAAATACATTATAAAGTGGTTAGCCTATCGGCAGGAGATATAGATTGCCTGATAGAGGTTTCAGATTTCTTGATACAAGTTTTTTATTGTCGGCAGTTCCCTAAATTCATACTCGCCCATCCTTAAATGATTATACCAATTACCTGGATATTGAGTACATTCATGAGGGATTCATGAGGAAATTCATTTATTTTGAACAACCAGTCTTTTACCCAATATCCCTTTCTGTTCTTTGCTCGGTTCTTCATTTTTAGGCGAACTATAACACAAATTGCCATAGTTTCCAGTTCGTATTTATACATTTTTTCACCCTCTCCTATCAATTGTTTAATAGTGCAACTGCGAGGTTTTTCTCCTGTTACATCTTTCAGCGCTGAATGACTTCGAAGATCCCAGTCCTTGGCCTTTGGCTTAAATGCTGTATTCTATACTATCCATGAAACCAATTTGAAGACTAATAATTCTCAGGACCAATTGTTAAGGATAGTAACTATTACGGATAATATTGGCTTGGTCACTAGTGAGCTTGTGAATTTGACACCGAATACGTAGGAGATAAATGTCTAAAACAGTCGAACTTCTTAACCAAAAGCGTTTGGAGGATTTTAACATGGCTGCCGTTGAATATGGAATGCTTCGTGTGGATGTATCATATATGAAATGGTATTTGTGTTAAAGGGCCTCTTTAATTGCTATCGTTTCTGCTTATTGAGGAAATGAAAATTGTAAACTACTGAAGGAATTCGTTCCGGTGGTCCGAAGTTCGAAACCCGGCTCGGCCAACGCGGAGTCAGAGGAATTGATTTCTGGTGATAGAAATTCATTTCTCGATATAGTGTGGTTCGGATCCCACAATAAGCTGTAGGTCCCGTTGCTAGGTGGCCAATTGGTTCCTAGAGGTTACGTATTAGTACACAGGCCCCATATTTTACAAATGAATTCTCAATATGGTATTCAATAAACTGGTTGCTCTAGAGCAGAATGGTTGTGGTAAAATATTATTACCCTTTAAATATGTTTAGTTTATTGTAAAGAGAGAAGAGAAAGAAGTAACTAAAATTATGGAGGTTACTCAACAGGATGATTGCCGAACTTCGGACCACCGTATTGGTAGCCGAGCGCGAAATCCACTCGGCCAACGTGAAACTTTGCGGTTGTGCTGTGAAGCAATTGTTAAAGGGGGTAGAAAATCAGATGGAAAAAAAGAGTATGAGAAGAGAGATGGGGAAAAAGAAATGAAAGAGGTTGCAGCTAAGAGCCGAAGAGACTCTGCAAAGAAAGTATTGTAATGCCTACAGTGCGCCACGTGAGGTGCACTGACAATACTACCCAACTACGGGAGCGTTGAGGAATTGTTTAAGCTCAGAATGGCAGACTCCGAGGAGGATGGATTAGGAGTTAGCGTGACGAAGTGAGGCGCTAAAACAAATTGCTTAGGCCGATGAATAACATCAAGTATAAACCCTTCGACCCTTAGCTGCAGCTGAACAGAAATCCTCGGGAGGAGAATGAATAAGCGGACTAAAATCCAAAGTTTATTTATTAAGTTAAATGATAATGAATGTCTTAATGGGTAGTTTTATCGGTAACTGCTTGATTGTTGCCTGGATTGGATTCCACTAAATGAAGGAACACTGCTGGCACCAAATCTCCCAATCCTCCCTAATTCCGTCCTACTCACTAAAAAACCATGAAAAATATGAAAATTAATTTTATTGAAAACATAGTCAAGTCACAGGCGTATTTTATTCAAACAAATTAAAATAATTTATAATCTGCTGAAAACTGGTAGATGACTTCTCTAGACATTTTAAAATAATATATCTAAACCCCAATTAATCCATCCAGAGCTTCGTCCGCCATCTTGGAAAATGGCCGCCAAATTTCAGTTTTTCGCTGTTTCCTTAAAACCGTTTGGTCTGGCGAAAATGACCATGAATTTACATAATTGTAGAACATTTAATCCTCTAAAACAATGGCTCTATGCATCTTTTCTCTGCAAGTGATAGTTTTATAGATATATCAAATTTTTGTGAGTGCAGTATAAAATATTGATACCGTTTTCTACAACACCCACAAGCTAGAGTACGTAGGTGCGTTTTCTTTAATGTGGTATATCGTTGAGGCCTAATCCACAAATATTTCTTCTGACTTCTCTGTCACCTGCTCAATTCTTAAACTAAACATTTCATCTCCTTGCCGATTTCCGTGGACGATCCATTGCAGTAGAAGTAGATGGCAAAGCACTTAATTCCTCTATATATGAATAACCAGGATTTCCATAGCTAATTTCCTGTTGTTTCTCATGATGTATTTCTTCTGATTCATGGTCCGTTATGTGCTGGTTACCCTCAATATGTTCTTCAGGGTGGTCAGTGTCTCTGCCATTTGTACCAATTGCGAGAATTTCTGATTCATCCATTCTTTCTTTTTCATCAGATGGGATAGTAGAGGTTGAGCAGGATACCCCCTTGACAAGACACATACAATAGATCATTTTAGACCCCCTTTCACACAGTTGCACGTCTGAACACAATTCTTTGTGCTTGTGCACAATATCAAATGAAGTAACTTATCATGCGCGAGTGATAACGTCGTGGTGATAGGAACCAATCCGTTGGTTTCTATTTCCCATCCCCACCGCTTGGGGAGTAATGGATTGCTATGCCAAAGTTGAACCTGGTTATATAGACGAAGAAAATTTTGTTTTGAAGCTGCTGCTGTTGAGGGAAGTCTTTCAAGTCTTGTTTGCTGTTTCCAGCGTACAGTTGCTCTCCTAAAACACTTTACTTCAAACGAATTGAATTCAGATCTTATTCTTCTTCATTACCTCCATATAGGGCAATGAGTAGCTTTTACCCTGTATCTGTCACTGATTTCTGCGTTGATGACCTGCTATTAAATACAGCTGCATGTTTTCTTAATTCTTATCTCTTCTGAAAAAGTCTGAGCAGCTTATGCTTTCCAAGTCCGAAGAAAGGTGAAACTGTGTCACAGCCACTTGCAGCATGAAGGAAAAGGATGCAATCTTTTATTGAACCAAGGGAAGCTTGTACATCAGAGAAAGTGTAATGTCTTGCAGCCACTTTTCTGTTACCAGGTTTCAGGCTGGTTAGAGTTGTGTGTTTATAGTACTTGCTTTATATAATGATTGAGAAAAGATTCCTACTTCAGCTTTTCGCTTTCATCATGATTTCATTACTTTTTTGCCAATGATTTCAGTCCTTATTTTGCAATGGCAACGCCCTATTTGGAGAAAAATCCGGTAACAAAGGAATGGGGGTTATTCAGGCATCTATAGGTGTGAAAAAACTTTCTAACCGTTGATGCTCATTATTTATGAGAAGTTGCGAAAGCCAAAAACCAAAACCACGTAGGTAAAATCGACGTGTGTGATAATTTTTAATTAAGGTAGTTGACAGCAAATCAGCCAGGTTCCCCCAACACCACTTGCTATTCACACATATTAAGAAAACGGAGTCTCTTTTATATTGTGAGCAGTCGCTACCCGAGCATCAGAAAATTTTAATTTTGTGTCTTATTTGTATGGCATACTGCAACTTTAAAACTTCATTATTTCCACACCAAAACCTTGAAAGGCACCCCTCCAGAATACGAACTTTCAGAAAACCTATGTACCATGTCTGTATCTTTTACCGCTTTCGCTCCAGATATGTTAGGTCCCTTACCCGCCCACCATACACCACATTCCCTGAACTCCAAAATTCGATTTCTGGATCTCCGGAATGACTGAACGGATTTCAATGAAATTTGCCATGATTTGAGACCATAGTAAGAAACCTCTAAAGTCTAAAGACAGAATTTCATCCCAATTGGTTATAAACAGCTAAAGTCAGGTTTTTTGTGTGCTCCAGGTGGCTGGGCTGAATTTACTATCCGCCAGAGTATAAGGTAGAACTCAGCTCTCTCTCTCTCTCTCTCTCTCTCTCTCTCTCTCTCTCTCTCTCTCTCTCTCTCTAGATCATCATAGTTAAAATGCAAGATTGCTTGTTGCACTTAATTCAAATTTAACCGCCGGCAATAATTTTATTCTTTTGACCAAGAGTTGATAATTGATTACTTAGAAGAATATTTCAGTTCATTCGTGAGCTTCATACTTGTATATTTTTCAAACCATCTACATTCAGTTCTTATTTCCTTAAACGCTTAAGATAACTTTTGTGATCTAATCAGCT
>NC_087217.1:72573134-72598134 GCF_015104395.2 Macrobrachium nipponense | reverse complement strand
TCATTATGAAAGCATCAAGTTTAAATAAACCAAGACTTAAATTTAGAACATTTCTATTATTTGACTTGATGAAACAAGATTCAATGATATTCCTTTTAACTGTGTCATTACATGGGATTAAGGCTCTTGCTTGACTCCAATTAATAGGATGGTCTAAATCTCTCATATGTACGAATAATGCATTCGATATTTGCCCAGTTCTCACAGAATACTGATGCTGTTTGAGACGTTGTGAAAGAGATTTACCGGTTTGTCCGTAATAGACTTTATCACACTTTTTGCAAGGAATTTCATATATGCAGTCTGGAAGATCTTTAGGAGAATTTTTGATGATTAAACTCTTGACATTGATATTACTGAAAACAACATTTATGTTAAAAAGCTTTAAAATTCTAGGAATATCTAAAAACCTTTCATCATAGGGTACTTTTAGAATGTTATTCTTACTAAATTCGAGTTTGTCATTAGTTGAATAGAATGTTTTTCTAGCTCTTGTCCATGCCACATCTACAAAAGTCCTTGGGTATTTAAGTTTCATTGCAATATCATAAATAGTTTTAATTTCAGCGTCAATGAACTGCGGGCTACAGACACGTAAAGCCCTTAGAAACATCCCAGAAAAAACAGAGAATTTAACATTTTGATGGATTATATATATATCATATATATATATATATATATATTATATATATATATATATACATACATATATATAAATATATATATATATATATATATATATATATAGTATATATATATATATATATATATATATATATAGTATATATATATATATATATATATATATATATATATATATATATATATATATTATATATATATATTATTATATATATATATATATATATATATATAATATATATATTATATATATATATATATATTCATTATTGGGAAATGCTATATATTTTGCGCACGACAATGTGCAAGATGTAATCTATGCTAATACATTAATGCACGTATATTTTTCAAGTCATAACAGTTACTTTAGAATTGTATATAACGCAACTCCAAATACCCGCTTCGTCTAGCGTGGTGAAGATACATTTTTTTATTTATCCAAACAATGCTTGACAAAAACCTCCCTGTTTCCTTTACAGAGTTGCTCAAACAAGCCTAACGATGGCAGTGGATTTTTCTTTACAGATGGAAACCTCTCTCTCTCTCTCTCTCTCTCTCTCTCTCTCTCTCTCTCTCTCTCTCTCTCTCTTATCTTGAAAGTATAAAAGAAATAGAAACAGGACCTCGGGTGTTAGTGATATATTGATGTGAGTGATACATCGATCGGCCTTACGCAACCTGTATACAGAGAACCTTTTCGCCCATTTTAGATGGTCCATCAGTCCAGAATTAGGAGGGCACAGTTAACTGAACCTTCCTGCCGATGTACACGGAGGTGGAAATTGAATCTTCGCTTCCGAACCTACATATAACATATAACAAAGGAGTGAACTGAATAGCCGAAATATCCTCAGGCACTGCAGTTAGTTTTGTCGGCTATAAGTTTTCTTACATGCTTTTGTACTCTTTCGGTCTTTTAGTTAATAATTACTTGTGCCAATCATAAGTACGTGTTTGAAAGTGGATTCAGGAAAGACAGATAACTTAAGTTGTCTTTCTTGTTGCTGTAGCGGCTTTCGAGAAAATAATAAGGGGAATTCTCTTGAACGGAAATAGTTGTTAACTTGCTTTAGTGTTCAACGATACTATACCGACAGCAGGAACTATGAAGTTTTTGTGATAATTATCATTATTACGAACGTTAATATACACACATCACACTACACAGACATATATATAATATATATAATATATATATATATATATATAGATATAAATATATATATATGTGTGTGTGTGTGTGTGTGTGTGTGTGATGTATGTATGTATGTATGTATGTAGTATGTTAATAATTACTTATGCGAATCATAAGTATTTGAAAGTTGGATTTCAGAAAGACAAGATAAATTAAGTTGTCTTCTTTTGCTGTAGCGGCTTTCGAGAAAATAATAAGGGGAATTCTCTCTGAATGGAAAGTTGTAAATTCTTTATTGTTCAACGATATATACCGACAGTCAGAAATTATGAAGTTTTTGTGATAATTACCATTATTACTAACGTTAATATACACAATCACACTCACACAGACATATATATATATATATATATATATATATTATATATATATATATATATATATATATATATATATAGTATATATATATATATATATATATCCTTATGTAGTCATTTCTGATCCTATCGTCTCTTGTCATCCCAGACATCGACATAAGCATTCTCATTTATGCCACATTTCTCTTCTCTGTTTTTCTCAAGCTTGCTGTTTCCGTACCATACAGCATTGCTGTTCTTACCACCGTCTTGTGAAATTTTCCTTTTAACCTCAGCGGTACTCTTTTGTCATAAAGAACTCCAGAGGCTGCTCTCCATTTGTTCCAGCCTACCTGTGCCCGATGTTTTACCTCTTCCATACTTCCTCCAGCGTTTACAAAGGATCCCAAATAATTAAAACTTATCAACTCTCTTTATTTTTTCCACCAAAGCTTAATACTTTCTCTATCATCCCCCACATGGTGGTATGGCATATATTCTTTCTTTTTAGATCTACTTATTCTCATTCCTCTCTCCTCCAGTACTTGTCTCCATCTTTCCAATTTCATTTCCAGATCTTTCCTGCTCTCTGCACACAGAACAATATCATCTGCATACAATATCTTCCATTGTACTGCCTCCCTTACTTCCTCTATTATAACGTCCATCACTATGTTGAAGATAAATGGGCTCAGAGCAGACCCCTGGTGTAATCCTACTCTCTCCTCAAAACCCTCTGTCTCCACAACACTGCTCCTCACTCTGGTAAATACATTCTGGTACATCTTTTGTATCAATCGTACATACTTCTCTGGAACCATCTTCTCCCTCAGACTCCTCCATACCTCTTGTCTCGGGACTCAGTCACAAGCCTTTTCAAGGTCAATGAATACCATATGTATGCCCCTTTGCTTTTCCCCGAATTTCTCCATTAGTTGCCTCAGACAAAACATCCCATTTGTTGTTCCCCTTCCCTTCATATAATCCCATCTGCTCTTTACCTGTTTGTACTTCTTCTCTCAGTCTAGCATCTATCATCATTTCCAGTATCTTGAAAGTGTGGGACATCAATTTAATGCCCCTATAATTACTACTCTCATGGACATTGCTTTTCGTTTTAAAAATTGGGATCAATATACTCCCACGCCACTCATTTGGTATCTTTTCCTGTTCAAGGATCTTTATCATAAGATCATACAGTATATACACTCCTTCATCTCCTAATGCTTTTCATGCCTCCACAGGAATCATGTCTGGTCCGGTTGCCTTCCCATTCTTCATCTTCTTTAGTGCATTTAGTACCTCTTGCCTAGAAAACCCCATTACCATGCCAATGTTCACTTGCCCATCCTCTCTTATTAGTCTATTATTTTCTTCATTTAACAACTGTTCGAAATATTCTTTCCATCTCTTCACAATGTCTTCCTCCTTTCTAAGTACTACACCATCTTGATCTTTTATTTATTTGAAATGTGCAATATCTTTGGTGTTCTTATTTCTAGCCTTTGTCCCCAGCTCAGTATACATATCATCATACAACTTTGCTTTAGCTTGGACTACCACCCTTTTTCACCACCTTGTTTTTCTCTCTGAACTTATCGCTGTCCTCCATTGACTGTGACTCTTCCCATCTTTTCTTTGCCTCGTTCTTATCTTTTACTACTTTCTCAATGTCTTCATGCCACCACCAACTCTCCTTTTCTTCCCATATGATACCACATGTCTCTCCTAGCAGCTCCTCCCCATGCCTTCTTATTACTGCTGCATTTCGTGCCCACCATTCTTGAACATCTTCAATTTCTATATCAATATCCTCCAAAATCCTCTCTCTTCTTATCCCCTCCCTTCTCTAATTTGTACCATTTAATTTTCCTTATCCCTTTAGCTTTGGTTATACTTTCTCTTTTTAACTTCAAATCCATATAAAGCAGTCTGTGTTGGGGGCTACATGTTCGCCTGGAATAACTTTGCAGTTCTTGACCTCCACCAGCTTTATCCTTTTATACAGGGAGTAGTCTATCTGGGTGCATCTTCCCTCACTCGAATGCCCGACCAATCGCCTCATTTTCACTTCCGACATGGCCATTAAAATCTGCCCGCCTATCACCCTCTCTTGTTCTTCCAGTTCTTGCATTACTCCATCCATGTCTCTCCAGAAATTTCCCTCCTCTTCTTCTGTGCAACCAACTTGTGTTGTATATGCACTTATAATTTTCAGAATTTCTCCTCCATAATATATCTGCGTCGTTTACGAAGTACGCCCTAGCATTACCTCTTTCCATAGTTTGGCTAATTCCATTTTTAGGTTTTGGCACAGGTTTTTACAGCCAGGTTTTTACACCAACCCTCCCTATTTATCTGGGCTTAGGACCGGCACCCACTTATATATAATATATGTATATAATATATATATATTATATATATATATATTATATATATATTATATATATATATATATATATATATATATATAGAAGGTTTATTAGTCATTTTTATTAGTCATTCTTTGCTCGGTCTTAGATACACTTGAGCTCCAACTTCAAAGGATTTGTTTTCTTCTTTTTTTGTTTAAGAAATTATGATGTCCAGTAGCGGAAAAGGAACTCGTGATACTATAATCACAAAAGTGACCCAATTATCGCTCTAACTCTGAGGGACTGAACGGGCCTCGGCAAAAGTCGACAAGATATATAGATCTTTCTTGTGTTTTATCATTCACAAAACTCCTCAGTTCTCATCCGACTAACGGGGATTATCAAATTTTACGTTTCGATCTCCCTTTTAGCATTATCTCATTATCTGGAAACCTTATTTTCCCTTATGGTATTATTTTTCGCTCTATCCTACCATCTGAGTCTTCATATTCATCTTAAGACTTTTTCTCCCAATTTTTCACACATATGATACATGCCATTTAGCAAAATAGAACATTCTAGACTTGAGTATAATCTTTCGTTTTGTATGTAATTTCGGTAAACTTGACTTCCAAATCTTATTCAGTTGTTCATTTTTTGAGAACCTGCACTGGCTATCATTATTTCTAAAAAATATAACGATTTTATTTCATTAATCTTATCTACATCTAATGATACTTCATTACCACTGTTTACCTAAATCTATTCTGAGTCCCAAATATTAAGCCATAAATGCCGTTTCCTATCCAATTAACTATACCACGGGAATAACTTACATCCAAGTGGATTTAAGTGCCTTGTCATCAGTGGAGTGCGACTGCCTGCTTGGCTGGGAAACAACGCAAGTACAGAGACTATGACCATTGAACCATCAGAGAGGTATAAGTTGATATTGATTATGCTGCACTACATAGGCCTGTCCAGTTCAGTTTTGTACCTAGAATTCAGCCGATTAATAAGTTTGGAACGCGTGACTAATGAAATTTGGCCACATACACCGTGATTATTTTTCTTTTTTTAATAATCCCAACTATTAAGCCAAAAACATCATTTAATATCCTATTCACTATATGACGGGAATAACTTGCAACCTTTGTGATCAAAAGTCAATGAACGTCAATGTATGTGTGCATTACAAAGATATAAGAAATTTGTTACACGGACATTTAAAAACCGAAGTACTATTTATTATCCGTACAGATGCACTTACAGTCTAAAAACCAACATTTTCTTTTATTTCTAAAGCTACTAGATGGGTGAGTGATTGACTACACAATGCACGGTATTATAACAGCTCCTTTTTAAAGAGGGCAAATTTTCAGTCAAATTTTTCTCACAGTTAAACAAAAAGAAATTTGTTATAAGGATCTTAATAAGAAACGAAATTAGATAGATTGACTTTTCTTTTTGGCTTATATGTAATCAAATGGATATCTCCCTTAATGAGACCTATTATAAATTCATTAGTCCTTTTTATTTAGTAATATTGTTTTACCTCCAGAACTTGAAGACATGCAACAATCTTTCAGATTCTTTTTTATTCTCATATCTCACACATTCCATAACCTTTCCTCTTTCTATACACCCTTCGAAATGAGAAAAGATGACTGGGAAGGGGGAAGAAGACGAAGATAAATGACAAAGAAATTTAGAGACAGATGGAAAAAAAGTGATACCGATTAGTGTAATGTGATAATCATAAGCCGTTTTAAGGAAAAATAAATGAAAGAACGAATAACCAATGAAGTATGATACAATTTAAATTAACGATATGTTACCTAAGAAATTGCCCACATATCTATGACCAAAAGAATTTTAGAGGGCATATATATATATATATATATATATATATATATATATATATATATATATATATATATATATATACGTATATACTATATATATATATATATATATATATATATATATATATATATATATATATATATATATATATATATATATATATATATATATATGTAGTATATATATATATATATATAATATATATATATATATAATAATATATATATATATATATATATATATATATATATATATATACATATAATATATAATATATATATACATATATATATATATATAATATATATATATAGATATATAAATAATATATATTATTGTATGTATATATATATGTATATGATATATATATATATATTATATATATATATATATATATATATATATATATCATATAGTATATACATACATATATATGTATATATATACATGTATATATAATTATTTGGTGGGTATGTGAGAGGGGGCGCCGGCATTTGAAAATCTCGCCATGAAATACCTTAGTTTATCGCTCACGAGGTTTTAGAATGTGTGAAAAGAAATAATTGTCCTCACGGCTAAACTTTAAAAGCATTTTGCTTGGACTTTAAACGAGCCATTGTGGAAAATCTTGGAAGAGAATTCTTCAGTTTAGAGTTTTCTGATTTGTTATTGTAAAATTTATTGGCTTAATTATGATTATGATTATTATGTTGTTGCTTTCTCTGGGGCCATTTTTTATTAACATTCTTTTTAGTGTGTTATTATAGGAAAAAACAAGGTTGACATTGAAAGCTGACTACATATCACGTATGCAAGCCCTACTGGATGATGATGTGACTTATAAAAAACTAACAAAAAATCCTCTTGATCAAGTCATAAAAAAGTTCAATAGCATAGTGAAAAGTATCCTTAAAGATAAAACAGAACTACTAGGCAAATTGTCAGTCAAATCTCCTTCGCTACCTTACTTATACGGATTAGTCAAAACGCACAAAGAAAATTACCCTATGCGGCCTATTATCAGCACTGTTGGTTCAATTTCATATAAACTCTCGAAATATATCACTAAGATCTTGTCCCCGTTACTTGGAACCATCTCCGATTCTCATATATATAATTCTCTAGATTTAGTTGATAAATTAAACAAAATTGCTCTTTGCCCTACTGAAAGATTCGTTAGTTTTGACGTATGTTCTCTTTTTACTAAAGTCCCTATAGACTCTATTTTAGAATATCTTAGCAATGAACTAACTCAGCATGAATTACCTCTACCTATAAGTCACATTATTTCACTCACGAGTTTGTGCATTTGTAATTGTAAGTTTATATTCAATGGTGAATTTTATCAACAAATTTTTGGCATGGCAATGGGAAATCCTTTATCACCATTACTCTCAAACCTGTATATGGAATTCTTTGAAAAACGCTACTTACCTAATATCATTCATATTCCTGTAAAGTGGTATCGTTACGTTGATGATTGTTTAGCTGTTCTTCCTGTCGGTATTGATGTAAATGATTTACTCTCTAAATTAAATAACCAGGTACCATCGATTAAGTTTACTCTAGAATTAGAAAAAGACAATTGCCTCCCTTTCTTAGACGTTTTGATACATAGAGAACCATTTCAATGTAAATTCAGTATTTATAGGAAACCGACTAACAACTTAACTTATGTTCATTTCTTCTCAGGCCACCATCTTAATATAAAAATATCAATTTTTTCCTCTATGTTTTTACGAGCATTGCGAATTGTCAGTCCACAATATTTGGATCGAGAAATTGAATATATAAGAAAAATAGGGAAAGATTTATGCTATCCTTCACATATATTAGACATTTGTTATAATGAAGCCCACAAAAAGTTTTATACTGTAAATAACACACAGAAAGAAAATTCTAAGAACATTCTCAGTTTGCCTTATTTTAACGGATTTGAAACCATTAAACCATTGTTAAAAGCTTTTAATGTCAACCTTGTTTTTTCCTATAATAACAGACTAAAAAGAATGGTAATAAAAAATGGCCCCAGAGAAAGCAACAACATAATATATAAAATTCCATGTATGGATTGTCCCTCATTCTATCTCGGACAGTCCAGCAAAGGCTTAGAAGTAAGGCTAAGCCAGCATAAATTACTCTGTAAAAACTGGGCAAAAATCTAATGCATTATTCATTCATTTAAGTGAAAACAACCACCGAATTAATTGGATTGATAGTTCAGCAATTGCATGGTCAAGAGATGTCTTATCACGAAATCTTTTAGAATCTGCTTTAATACAAACTTACTTTTCATTGTAATTTCAATGTTAGTCGTGGCCTTTTTCATTTAGATTGACCCTTGTATCTGTAACATGTTTAAGAATGACCTCAAAGATATAATTACTGACTTAAATAAAAATCAGTTGCCTTAGAGTTATTAAATTTTGTTGTAATGTATGTCTGTCATGTTTTGTGAATATGGTTTTGTTTACCAAGTTCCGAATAGCTGTCACCTATAATCCTTTAATTGTCTGGAAATTGTATCTGAGATGATTGTCTTAAACCTTTAATTGCACCCATTGTTTATACTTGTTTGGGAAAGTTTCTTATCTTCCAGGTGTGTCGGATTCTAGGTACTAATCCCTTTATAATCCCTATCTGTCAGTTATACGAACCTTCTTGTATTGTCTTTTCTCGTATTTATGTCAGTATCTGCTCAGTAAAGGGCTTTTTAAGTCGAAAGATCTTGCAGACTCCTTCGTTTATTTTTCCTTCGTGGCATTTATCTTTATTTATATATATAAAAGTGTGTGTGTGTGTGTGTGTGTGTGTGTGTGTGTGTGATTTTTAAAGCATATACATGCGTTTGTCTGCGTGTGTGTATGTCCATATATTTTCTAAAAATGATCAATAGAAAGAAAGTATTGCCCTGGAGTAAAGTAAGCAGCATCATATCTCACAATGAACGCTTTAATTTTACCGGTGAAACTTTTCTATTTCTCGTAAACTATTCTAAAAAACTAAACCCTACCGAACAATAATGCCCTGCACAGTTTCATGAGCATTTGGGATTAGTGAGATATCTTTCATCTGCTCCCTGTTTTAATATCCACTCAAAATGCGTTTTTAGAAATTTAGCCATTTCTCATAACAGAGCTTGAAAATCTTCAGGTTATTAATAAAATATATTAGATAAGAAATGGGAGAAATTACATTTAAAGATAGTAAAATGACAATAAAACATAAAACAAAGACTGGATTGTTTCACCTTTCTTATATTCGTAGTCAGCTTTGTTTGATAAAATATTATTCATGTTTATTGGAGCATCGCTTGTCATTGCTATTAACAGGAAAAGAAAAGTAAGCGAAAGGTCAGGGAATTTTAATGGAAAATTTTAGGTCTTGATAAACACAATTAATCTTTTGTTTCATTATACCACGAATGTTATCAAATATGTTAAAACATATTCCTCTGCTCTCACTAAGGTCCATGAAAGCTTCCTCCTATTCAATTCCCCAGAAACTGACCCTTTTGTCTCTTGGCTTAAAATCTAAATAGGCAGACAGGAATGGAAGGTTTTGGGGTTTCCTACGTCTTCGTTAGACTTTGACTGTATTTGGGAAATTTCTATACGTTAGTTGTCTGGCATTGCAACTACACAAAATCTGGGATTGCACTGGAACGAAAATAATAAATCTAGACATTTGCTAACATAAGAAAAACGTATATTGATTAATATTCTGGACAGCTGTAAAATATTTGTGATTTAATTAACGATAGTTTTATCGAATTAATTTGTTCCATTGGGTTTTGCTAATTGAATTATCAGTACTAATGTATTCGCTTTTATGATTCTGGTTATGAAAAGTATTTTTTCCTTTTGCAGCTTCAGTACCGTATTGCGTTCACAGTGTTGAAGGAAAACTAATCTTTTGAAACAGCAGTTCTACCCAGAACTTTTGATTGTCATAGATTTCGATTTATAACAAAACTTGAATGAAATGAGTCTGAGATTTTATTAGCCAACATTTTTTACCCTTCTTTCATTTCTTATTCTGAGAGCAATTTGTAAAATGAATTTCAGCAAGTTTTACGACAAAATACTATCTCTATAAAGCGTCCAGTGTTCAATATTTTCCTTCAGGACCAAGGTAGATTTGACTTGCCTGATCTATTATCTCGTTGAAAATGTATTTTACGATCTCTCAGCACATAACATGATTTGCCAATCAAAAATGACGGCACATAATGTGACGGGATATCTATAAAAACCAATTCATTTCTGTCTTACAGTTTTGGTTTGGAACTATAATTTAAGGATGATATTTTCTTGTGTGTTTTTCCCTCAGGTAGCTGGTCACTTCAATAAATGAGCAATCACCATATATCTAAGATTATAACTTAGGAATGAGAAAAAATAAAAGATTTAACGTTGCTAAAAGTATGCCCACCAAACCATAAACTAATTTCCCTTCTTAACATTAACTTCCTTGCGTCATTTCCTTAATACTTTTTTTTTTACTTTTCTCAGAAAGTTTGAAATAGGTAAATATAGATCATCTGTTGGTTTGCAATTCCTGATATACTTTTCTATATTTTCCATTTTTACATATGGGCATTTTATTTTTTCGAAGATTCTCAGTCATGAAGAAATATTTTACTGTTAATTCCACGAGAATGCATTTGCTGGACATCAATCAAATTTACTGCGCCTAAATTACAATGTCTATTTCATGTATTCCGTAGTACATATTTATTTTGATTTCCCATCTATAGACATAACACGCCTCTCGTTAAATTTAATAATTTGACACAAAAAAAGGCAATACTCTTTGTGATTTGAATAGTTAGGTGAAACTCAAAGCAACACATCACCTTGTGGCAATTGTGTCTGCATTAATCAGATAGAGACGTCTGCGTTCTGTTTAATAATTTAGAAAACACACTATGTAATTAACTGGCTTGAAATCTAATATGTTCTAATTTGACTTCAAGAAGCTATTCTCTTGAACTTCCTAACCTAACAATACAGCACTTCCGATATTAGGAGGAAGAGATATAAATTGTTTATAACAGAGAGAGAGAGAGAGAGAGAGAGAGAGAGAGAGAGAGAGAGAGAGAGAGAGAGAGAGAGAGAGAGAGAGAGAGAGAGAGAATTAAATCCAGGCACATTTCGTCATCTTTTGAAAAGTAGATATAGTATACGTAAGTGTTTCATTCAAGGTGTGATCGGATATTAATGGCATTTTGACCTGTCCAGAGAAACCTTTCAGAAATTCTGTAGGAAGTATCAATTCTAAATCCAGGACCGCTCTACTCACGAAAAAATACGATATTCACAGTATTTTGCCAAACATTGATTTTCCCCTGTGACATATACATATGCATTTTTTTTTCTATCTCATCCTTTCACCTTATTTTTTTTTTTAGATAAGAAATGTTATATGTCACTTATAGTATAAGTTTTATTTTGTTTCAAGTATATCATTATAGTGTTAAATGCCGAAAGAAAAGAAATATTATGCATAATGACATAATACGTATAATGACAAACCTAGATAACATACATCTGATTTCGATTAAGACTTTTTGATTGATTTACAAATTCAAAATCCTTTCGGGTAAGTAGGAAAATAGAACCACAAGAATAGCTGTTGAAGTGGGGCTTCTTTTTATACCGCAGTGAATGAAAAAAAAAATTATAAGATAAAATACAGTTAGCAGTCTAAAAAAAGGATAAAAGTGAAAAACTTCTCAATATTCTGAAAGATAATGAGACAATTTGTTTATGACTAAAAAGCTTTTTAGAACATAATACGTCTGGTTTGGATTTTAGAAGCAGCTCCAAGAAAAGATTTCATATCAAATATCACATTGATATTAAAATAGATTATATTTCATAAAGACTATATCAGTCAATAAACAGCTAACAAAAAATTTAATATGCTTAAATTATTTAAGAGGTTGTGTCTAATATAAAATAATTTTTGACTGAGCTTTACAGATGTGTTATGTGGAGCTAAGTAGAAAAGTTAATATTCGTAAATCATAATGCGTCTAAAGTCGGCTAATAAATTCACACAGGCATGGTGATTTTTGACTGGTTATGTTGTCAGAAAGAAATAAAGATGAAAAGTACAGTTATTATTGGGAGCCTCAGACTATTAACGCGCGCGCGCGCACACACACTTGCACTCACACACATCTATATATATATATATATATATATATATATATATATATAATATATATATATATAGTATATATTATATATATATATATATATATATATATATATATATATATATATATATATATATATATATATATATATATATATATATATATATATATATACATATATATATATATATATATATATATATATATATATATATATATATATATATATATATATATATATATATATATATATATATATATATATATATATATATATATATATATATATATATATATATATATATATATATATATATATAGATATATATATATATATATATATATATATATATATATATATATATATATATATATATATATATATATATATATATATATATATATATATATATATATACGTATATATATATATTATATATATATATATATATATATATATATATATATATATATATATATATATATATATATATTTATATATATATAATATAATATAAGGAGCCCATGAAAACACCAAAATATAGAGAAAAATACTGTATTTCAGAGACTGCTGTCTCCCTCTTCAGGTAGATGAATGAGAAATGTTACAGAAAAGGTGGTATTTATACCAAGAGGTCACCGCCTAAGACTGGTGTAGCTAGATCCTGGAGAAACCAGAGGAAGAAGAAGAAGAAGAAGGGGCGCAAGAAATTCATCCATTAACACTAAAGAGCCACATCTGTGTCCTAGGTACAGTGCTGCATTCAATTGCAGAGGGATTCTTACATCTACTCAGAGAGTGTGACCAGCCTGACCTCCTCCTAGTAGACTAACATCTTAACCCCTAGGAATCTGTGTTACTAACCCTGCAAATAATCAAATAATCACCTCATCCAATTTTCATCCTGGTACTCACCTGATCACTCACCTATCCTCACGCATCATTTACTCACACCTTATGTATTTCAACCCTTCAAGTTAATCACTCTCACATATTGTGTACCACATTCAGAAATAATTGTGTCATCTTTTAGTAATTGCTTAGAGTAGGTTAGGCTATTTAATTTAGTACCAGAGCATTAGAGTAGTAGCAATTAATCATTTTACTTGTAACCTTACCTACGGTTAGAGTTAACCTGTTTTCACTGATGACTAGTAAATATTTCATTTTAGACTAGACTACCTTAGTAATTAAGTTTGTAAACTTAGCATCTCAACCTATACGTTAGGTAGGCCACCCTAGGTAGCTGCATAGCAATGCCACGAACCTACTATGAGATTCAGGGTCTCTGTAACACGGTTTTTTGGACTTTGCTCCTTATCAAAGCATCGGATGTAGCTGAAAGTTGACATATGTATATTTTACAACCACACACAAATTTTGTCAGCATTATCAATAACCTAAACCCGATAGTTTTAATTTTTATAGAGTAAAAATGATCTAGCCGACGCCATGGCCAATGATTACGAGCCAAGAGTCGAAAAACATTCATTACGTAAGCAAGGTAAACAAACACCTTTTGACGAAATGTTGCCCGCCCATCCACGAGACAGAAACTCCATTGGCTCTGAAACCCAAAGACTTTATGAATGGCGGAACGATACATAGATGTGGGTGGGGTATCAGTGCTAGAGTAGTAATACTACTGTAGCAGTAGTGCCGCAACAGTATAGCAGTAAGATACATGAATTAAACGTTTAGGCCAACTGCTTGGATTCTTGAGGATCATTTAGCACTTCTTATAACTACTCGAGAAATCAGGTGTTATAGCCAGAAGTTAAGTTTTCTAATCCAACAATGCCCATGGTAGCCTTCAGAGTTATTCTGACGATCATTATTGGTGAAGGTTTAAAGCCAATATACGGTACCGGCTATTTTTTTTTTTTTTGTAAATAGGTAGATAGCGAATAAATAAGAATTGCTGGACATTGGATATAGCAGTTATCAAATCAAGCTTGTCTATTATGTTTTTGATAAATACCAACTATTCCCTACATCTTGTCAATCTGATTGTGACCAATAAAGTAGACTGTAATTTCTTAGGAAACTTATTTTGGGAGTTAGACTAATAATCGAAGTGTTGTTGTATTTATTAACATATTTTGTTGGTTTGTTCATTATGACAATTATCAGTGGAGAGGTTCCAGAGTTCATAAAGGTGTACTGCTTTGCTTGTATTTAAATTTGTATGTCATTGTTGCCAGAGGTTTAGCCTTCGTTACGTATAGCCAATCATCCATTGAGAAAGAGGGAAGAAATGCTGTCATAAGTTACGTAACGAGTGCGATCGAAACCTTTTCTCTGAGTAAGTTGGCCCGTCTTCAAAAAAAGCCACTTTTACATTATAAGTACCAAATTTATTCAACCTACGTAATGCAGAATACAGTCAAAATTTATGTGTAGATATAATATGTATTCTGAATAAGCGTTATATTTATGAAATGCATAAATAAAAAGTTATTGCGAAAAAACCGTGTTACAGAGTCCCTGAATCTCATAGTAATTCATGGAAGAGCTCTGGCTAGTCGAGGCGGATAACTTACTTAGCCCAAGGTTTTCATTTTGAAAATCCGCCTTTCCCGCCAGAGCTCAGTAATTCAAAACTAGGATAGAGGAAGCAATCATTTTTTACCCCCGCATCATACGATAATTTGTTTTATCTTCAAGGTCTTTTCTCCCACAATCTTGTGCTGGCTGTTTTACACCTTTCAAACAAATGCCACTCCCTGTGCTTGAACTGGGGTAACCCACGAACGCCCTGGTTCCTTCTTACTCATTGAATAATTCTTATAACAGCCAGACGTGACCGTTGCTGCATCTCCAACCCTCTTTGTTAACTGTGGCTGGTTGAAGTTTGCATCCCATCTCAAGATATATGCATACACAAGCTACGGTACGTTCAGAAGTTGCAAATTCAACCAGGCCCTATCTCTCCAAGCCGAAAAACACTCTGTATTTTAAATTATCAAAATTCCCTTTTCTCTCTACGAAAGCCTTTGTCCCACACCTAGAATTCACGTGTTCCCCCTTGTGACTCGTTAAAAGATATTAATTAAGCTATTTGATATTAGTGTTCTCTCATCATCATAGTGCCTTATTGTGAATAGGTTTCATGATAAATTCCCTACATAGTACATTATTCATAACTCTTGTGAGAAAAGTTTTAGTATTTTTACGATTATAACCTGGAATGCTCTTCCAGATTCTTGCTGCCCTAAATTCCGTGTCCCCTGCTCCTTGGCAAGAATATTTAGTTGTCGTAGAAGATATTAGCAACCATAATTAGCAAACCAGTCATTCGCAGCAAACTTTAAATCATGTGTCACGTGTCAAGGTAGTAGTCGAGTCAATGTCGTGTAAGGTTTAACATTTGCCATCATACATTTTATATCATTTGGCATAACATTTATATGGGCTCTACCCGCCATTCTCATTTGCCCTGTAAATTTTTTAAACAAAACTATTTTATTATAATCGGACTGGTTTGCCTGGTTTCTCATTAATATTACGTTTGTGAGTTGTACTGGGGCCCTAAGGCGTGTCATATGTAATTATCAATATTCCTTTCAGCCAAAACGACATACAAACGTGTGATATATATATAATATATATATATATATATATATATATATATATATATATATATATATATATATATATATATATATATATATATATATATATATATATATATAGATATATATATATAGAAATCCAAGGAAGCTACAACTCACAGCAGCGTTACTTCTTTCATTTTATTGCAAACAAAAACAAATGCTCAATCAGACAATATTACCAATCACCAATATATTCGAAAACACAATTAGTAGACAAACAAATAACATTAGCTACGTTTTAGTAATAAACAATTAACAGATAAATAACAACATACCAGTTATTTTACATATTATGTAAGCCTATGTTGTACAGTAGTTATAGAATGATCTTACTCAAAGTCCGGTAAATTTCAGGTCCGTCATCTAATTTACAATTTTCTTAGTATATATTAACCAGTGAATGGGTCGTTCCTCCGGTTAACAGGTCCGTGAAGGCAGTTCCGTTCATACCGATCTATTTGGCCGTTCGTTCTCATTTGCTGTCTTGTTAACGGTTGTTATTTGGTAACTAGTGTTGTGTAAGATAAAAGACACTTGGCGGAGAACATACAGTGCTACACACACACACACACACACACACACACGCATATATATATATATATATATATATATATATATAATATATATATATATATATATATATATATATATATCACAAGGTGGAGAGGTAAAGGCATGTCTCAGCGTAGTACATAATTTATTGCCGACGTTTCACATCACTTCGATGCATTTTCAAGGCTGGGAATGATAAAAAAATATAAAACATACAAGACTCGTCACTGATAAAACACCGTATAATATTTAAAATTTAAAATTGAACACTAAAACATTTAAAATGTAAAAATTATTGTACAACAACACTAGGTTGGAGAGACAACCTACCAGAGTAAAAAATAGAAGGTGACTGAAGGACAGAGTGGGGAGAAAAAAAAAAAAATAATAAAGTAAAAAAAACACCCACACACAAAACTATGTAAACAAACAAGTGGTTAGGCTATGAACAGCTGAACTGACGAGGACTGGGCATTTAAAGTCGGTACATTAGTTTTGATTAAAATTGATTCCAGTGTTAAAAGCTCGTCATCTTTATTGGCTGATCCAATAATTTTAAAATCATCGATGTCCAAGCGGGAGCGACAGGTAATAGAGTGGTTCCGGATGCTGGATAGCTCAGGATTGGATCATTTGCATCCTGTTCGGAAACTGACTCCTTTGTGGGCGCAGAAACGGACTTGTAGCAGCCTCTTCGTGCATCCAACATAAGTACCCCGATTACATCTGGGACAAGTGTATTGATAAACTATGTTGGACACCAAAGGCGGGCTTAATCTGTCTTTAGCTCTGAAAAGAGATCGGATTGTTAGAGGATTTTTCGGAATTAATTTTAGGTTCAAGGCTGGTAATTCCTTGTTAATTAATTGTAATACTTTCTTTTTGAAGGAACTGTCATGGAGGAAAGGGAACTTAGCATAGATGATTAACTTGGGAACGCTATGTATAGGAGGTGGGGGGTTTATTTTCATGTTTAATAATTTATTGAGGGTTCTATAAAAGTGCACTGAGGGGAAACAGTTGTTGCTAAAAAAGTTTACTAGAAAATCTATTTCGTTGTGGAAAGAGACCCAACTGGAAGTGAGGACAAAGGCTCTATGAAGGAGGGTGGAGAGGGCATTTAATTTAAAATTAAAATTACATGAGCTATAGAAATTTGTCCCTAAGCCTGTAAATGTACTCTTTCTGTAAATTCCTGTATGAAAGCTATTATTGTCTCTAGAAACAAGTAAATCTAAAAATGGCAATGAGTTATGGGATTCTTTCTCTATGGTGAACTTAATATTAGGATGTTGAGAGTTAATAAATTCTAAAAAAGCTTCGGCATTAAAATCAAACCTAAACAACGCAAACGTGTCATCCACGTACCTTCTGTAAAATAGGGGGTAAATGTTGAGGGGGCAACTGTCAAAGATGGTCTCCTCCAGGGAGTTCATAAAAATATTGGCGAAGGTGGGACCAAGTGGGCTGCCCATCGCCATCCCTTCAATTTGCTTAAAACAAGAGTCTTTAAAAATAAAAGTCGTGTCCTGCACGGCCAATTCTAAAAGTTGCTTAAATAACGGACGAGTAAAACCTTTAAAAATAGAATCAGAGAGAGGAAAACGTTTATCTAAAATAATTTCGATAGTTTCTCTAACGGGAATACTGGTAAATAAGGACTCAACATCAAAACTTACCATGAAGAGATCAGAATCTTGCTTTAAAATATCATTTTTAAAATCAGAATATTATTAAAGTAGAGGACAAGATCAACAGATTTCTGAGACTTCTTAAAAATAAAAACATTATTGATGAGATGACTTTTCAGAATTTATATGTTACTGGGGCCACTTATGGGATTATGTACGGTCCCCTCCCGAAAATCACAAGGAGGGCGTCCCACTTAGACCAATTCTATCTTCACTTAACACCCCTAATTATCACCTTGCCAAGTACCTTGTTCCCCTCCTAGAACCACTCGCCCATAGTACCCATAACGTAAAAAACACATCTGATTTTAAAAATGATATTTTAAAGCAAGATTCTGATCTCTTCATGGTAAGTTTTGATGTTGAGTCCTTATTTACCAGTATTCCCGTTAGAGAAACTATCGAAATTATTTTAGATAAACGTTTTCCTCTCTCTGATTCTATTTTTAAAGGTTTTACTCGTCCGTTATTTAAGCAACTTTTAGAATTGGCCGTGCAGGACACGACTTTTATTTTTAAAGACTCTTGTTTTAAGCAAATTGAAGGGATGGCGATGGGCAGCCCACTTGGTCCGACCTTCGCCAATATTTTATGAACTCCCTGGAGGAGACCATCTTTGACAGTTGCCCCCTCAACATTTACCCCTATTTTACAGAAGGTACGTGGATGACACGTTTGCGTTGTTTAGGTTTGATTTAATGCCGAAGCTTTTTTAGAATTTATTAACTCTCAACATCCTAATATTAAGTTCACCATAGAGAAAGAATCCCATAACTCATTGCCATTTTTAGATTTACTTGTTTCTAGAGACAATAATAGCTTTCATACAGGAATTTACAGAAAGAGTACATTTACAGGCTTAGGGACAAATTCTATAGCTCATGTAATTTTAATTTTAAATTAAATGCCCTCTCCACCCTCCTTCATAGAGCCTTTGTCCTCACTTCCAGTTGGGTCTCTTTCCACAACGAAATAGATTTTCTAGTAAACTTTTTTAGCAACAACTGTTTCCCCTCAGTGCACTTTTATAGAACCCTCAATAAATTATTAAACATGAAAATAAACCCCCCACCTCCTATACATAGCGTTCCCAAGTTAATCATCTATGCTAAGTTCCCTTTCCTCCATGACAGTTCCTTCAAAAAGAAAGTATTACAATTAATTAACAAGGAATTACCAGCCTTGAACCTAAAATTAATTCCGAAAAATCCTCTAACAATCCGATCTCTTTTCAGAGCTAAAGACAGATTAAGCCCGCCTTTGGTGTCCAACATAGTTTATCAATACACTTGTCCCAGATGTAATCGGGTGTACTTATGTTGGATGCACGAAGAGGCTGCTACAAGTCCGTTTCTGCGCCCACAAAGGAGTCAGTTTCCGAACAGGATGCAAATGATCCAATCCTGAGCTATCCAGCATCCGGAACCACTCTATTACCTGTCGCTCCCGCTTGGACATCGATGATTTTAAAATTATTGGATCAGCCAATAAAGATGACGAGCTTTTAACACTGGAATCAATTTTAATCAAAACTAATGTACCGACTTTAAATGCCCAGTCCTCGTCAGTTCAGCTGTTCATAGCCTAACCACTTGTTTGTTTACATAGTTTTGTGTGTGGGTGTTTTTTTACTTTATTATTTTTTTTTTTTCTCCCCACTCTGTCCTTCAGTCACCTTCTATTTTTTACTCTGGTAGGTTGTCTCTCCAACCTAGTGTTGTTGTACAATAATTTTTACATTTTAAATGTTTTAGTGTTCAATTTTAAATTTTAAATATATACGGTGTTTTATCAGTGACGAGTCTTGTATGTTTATATTTTTTTATCATTCCAGCCTTGAAAATGCATCGAAGTGATGTGAAACGTCGGCAATAAATTATGTACTACGCTGAGACATGCCTTTACCTCTCACCTTGTGATAATCTGTAGGACTTGAGCCTCCTTACTAGTCTTATATATATATATATATATTATATATATATAATATATATATATATATATATATATATATATATATATATATATATCTATATATATATATATATATATATATATATATATATATATATATATATATATATATAATATATATATACTAATAAACATGAATTCTCATTTTGATTATATTTAATTGGAAACGTAAAGGGACACTCCAACAAATATCCTATTCTGCTGGTACTATTCCACCGCATCGCAGAGGTATCGCTCTGAACTCTCAGTCTCAAACTGGAATCTGATTCTACGCCATCCTCAAAGACCTCGTAATATCTCCCTCTGTTGCCTATCTACCATTTCCCGTGAAATATAGAATTCCAAACTAATTCTATACGTTATTTGAAATGGAATCAATCACGGTGGTCCCAAACTCTGTAGCGTTGCAAACTCCATCAAGGAGATATCTACAAAGGAAATTTGTTGCGCTGACTTTCAGTACGTAATATTATGAACAACGAGCGATTGTTAGTTTAGTTCATCTACTGATTTTTCTTTGCATTATTAAAGATAAAACAAGGACTCGGCATTTCCCTCACCTAAGTCACCGTTTATGACTGAAATGTGATTGCAATCGTCTAATACTAATACTTACCGGTCCTGGAATATTTCATCTATATTTGGAAAAGTAGCTTATTTTATTTTTTAAGATTGTTTTAAAGCCTTTCTAAATTCTTTGAATGTTTTTTTTTCAGCACAACATTCTTATCTTCTTTTCCGATAAATTTGTTATTAGTATTTTTTGACTAATAAAACTATCAATGTAATATTTTGTTTCAAAACCCATAGTCAATGGAATCTCTCGCAATGCGGAGCCATCAGCTGCCCACAGCTTCGCTGGCCGTAAGTTTTAACGAGTATTGCTTATCAAAATAGAACTTTCCTTTTATGGCAATTTTATAGACACCATTGCCATTACTTTCATTTCCCTCAGCGGCGTTTAATTACGACGATGCTCTTCTGTTATGACAATTATGAGCTACAGAACTGAGATTTAATCTATGCGAACAGAAATAAAGGATGCAGCAATGTTATCTTGTATATACCCTTAACTTTTCTGCATTCATATTAGGTTTTTGTTTTATTTCAAAGAGAGAGAGAGAGAGGGAGAGTCCTTGATGATTCTTCATTCATGCGATGTTATGAGGAGTATTATAACGAAACTTGGCTGTCGCATATATCTTCACATGGAATTAACAGATGTCGCAGAAACCACCTTTTTTTCCGAAATAAACTTGTGCCAAAAGATTTGATTTAGCATTGAAACTCAGAAAGCCACGGAACCAGAGGAGAGAGGCTCCAGGTTTTAGGAGCATTTACACGAACTTGCTAATTTGTGGTAAGAAGTTTTAAGTGAAAAATACTGGTATTGTTTATAAGTAGGAAAACGGATCGATTCCGAAATGCCTTGTAAAGGGTTAACCGTAACGGTGCCAGAGCCAGACGCAAAGCAGCGTTTCAGCTTACGTCACTGAAGAGACTGCGTCTAGGAAATCAGACCGACCGGTTGTCGGATAACGACGAATACTTGAGTGCTTGAAGGCTTAGTGGTATTTTAACCATTAATTAATATAAAATTTCGTGTCATTTAAAAAACATATTGTTTGAGTTCCAATTCTAATTTCAGTTTCTAAATATTTTTTTTTCAATTGGTAGTGTTCACTGTTCTTGAATCAGATAATGCGTGGGTTCGACTGCTCGCCTTGGTAGACTTAAGTATCTTTTTTTTGTTTTTTAGGTGAAGTTTAATTACAAGGTAATTTATTACGTAGCTATCACGTTAATTGCGTGTTTCGATCCCCACTGACAATGGGAATCAGGGTGAAGTATATACGCGTACAAAGGTTACTGGCTCATCAATACAGGGCCTTAGTTTACAATATTATGTATAGAAAAAAGGGTATGCTGCATCGACTCGCGTTCACCTACCGTAATACTAACCAAAAAAAAAAAATTACGTGTAGGTAAGGGGTATGATCGTCCTTCAAGGAAGTAGGAGCGTCGATTGCTGATGGATAGAAGGCGGATGGTTTCATTGACTTCGAAGTTTCCTAAGGTTGCATAGGTAAGCAGCTTCTCTTACTCACGACAAACCAAAACCTCTTTGGGTCTCTCGCCTGAATATAAAATGCGTAGTTCTTCCCTTCTCTTCTCTCACTGTCCTTGACTAGAATGATCCTGTAGGAGTCTGTATACCCCTAAAATAAGCTGGGCTAACAATCCGGCATTGCCAGACTGGCAGCTCCTGGCAGATACAAAATGTAGTCTTGCATCAATCAACAGGCGTCGAATTCGCCAAAACGTCTCGTGTGACAATACGTGTGGCAACGGAGGTGTGACATGCGACACCGACTGGTGAATTAGATTGAATATAGAATTTAAGCCAAAGGCCAAGCACTGGGACCTAGAAGTCATTCAGCGCAGAATCGGAAATTGACAGTAAAAAGTCTGAAAGGTGTAACAGGAGTAAAACCTTGCAGTTGCGCTCACAATCAATTGTTAGGAGTGTGGAAAGTAAGAAGGAAGAAAGAGAATACGTACGGAGGTACAATAAAAGTTATGAAATGGGTTGCAGCTAGGAACCGAAGGCATGCTGCATAGAACCTTAAGTAATGCCTACAGTGCGCCGCATGAGGTGCACTGATGGCACTACCCCCTTACTGACGGATGAAGACAACATCCCAGGGGAACATTGGTCCGGACGTCCACACAGTATGCTCTTAAGAAAGAAAAAAATCCTTCCCATAGCATCCTCAATTCGTCCAAACAGTCATTACGAGTGAAAGGGGGTTATAACTGATAAAAGATCTGGCATTATTTGCGAATTTCGAACGCTCGGCAACCGATGATTTCAGTGAAAGTAACCATACCCCTGTAGATTTACACTGCCGGCCGTTTGGGTCTCCCAGGTGGTGATTCGTTTACTATATATATATATATATATATATATATATATATATATATATATATATATATATATATATATATATATATATATATATATATATATATATATATATATATATATATATATATTATATATATATATATAGAGAGAGAGAGAGAGAGAGAGAGAGAGAGAGAGAGAGAGAGAGAGAGAGAGAGAGACGCATATATATAGGGCAGAGAGAAGACATGATACACAACTATGAAACTGCGGTTCATTATGAATAAGATTAAATAGTATAAACACTTTTCTTGAAATTAGCATTGACTAAATCATTTCCTTTTGACGCCCATTGAATGTATCACTTACCGATAGGAAATAAAGCGACCTTTGTATTACAAATCAGTTTGTTTTTTATCTTATAAGACAAAACATGACACTTGTCCCTGCCGGCAAGAATTCCTTCTCGGAAAGTGATAAGTTCACTTTATTATACCTTTTAACTGAAGTTAATGACATATGACAAATATGTTGACTACACCTTGATTAATAAATCATTACACTGTAGCAGAGAAATAATTCAACTTGTACTCAGCACCGTAGAACGACAATAGTTGGATGGAAAAGACCGACAAAGGGAAACACGTGTAAGCGTCAACAGACGGTAAACTCGCAACACCCACCTCTCCCGGCAGCAGAACAGCAACTGACTCGGGGTCACTGTCCCACGGATTCACGGATTCAAGGTGCCAGGGCTGCTGGAAGTTTGAAGCGTTCCATAGAGCTTGTCAGCCGCCCGCAAGTCCCCCCATACTCGCACACACACACAAAAAAAGTGCAAATGGCGTCTTATTCATCACGAAGTGGATACTATTGTCTTTTACTGCTCGGTGCTTTTACTGCGAGTATTAGTTCATTTCGCATTTTACAATTTTGTTCTCTCTCTTATCCAGCAGCAGCTCCACCGCAAACCCAAGCTATATTTTCAACATTCAAGATTCGTCGTTTTTATTTAATGACAGTCAGCTGACGAATATACAATTTCATGTTAATTTCAAGTGAGTGAATGACAAAATTGTTTGTTAGCTCTTCCCTCCAACTGTGTGACACTCCTTAAAACAACATTCTTGAAGGACATTTATAGTGAGTACAAAATTCCGGTCTACTTGCAAATATTCCACTCCTTGCCTATTTATCTGTCTTGTATAGTTCTTTGGGCTCAAAATATACACACTTTTCCATAAAAGAACCATACTCCCATATCAACCATATCAACTTTATTAAAAGTCATTCTTTAGAATTTAGTGAGAAATCGCCGATGGCACTATTGCCGTAAGTATCTTTCACAGCGCTGATTATACAAACATCTTCATAGCTTAAAGGTCCCTTTGACTTAGGATCTCGGCCTTTTTATTTTTAACATCCCTTGGGACCGAAATAGATGTTTACGAATATGGTGTATAATTTCATACGTCCCGAGATGTGTAAATATCACAGCAAAAACTACATCAGACAAGCTACTGCGATCCTTCGGGGCTGAATGATGGCCCTCAGAAAAGAAGGGGCCATATAACGGAAAAACATGATAGAAGGCCATCTCTACAAGAACCGATCGAAGACGCCTAGGTCGTGCATAAAGAAAACAACTATGGCCGTCTTTTAGTAACAGAGGCGGTAAGCATCGCCATCTCAAGACCTCTTAATATCCAGCAAAAATCGATCACATAGTACACTCTTCCAG